>NC_069797.1:6097379-6287379 GCF_027406575.1 Nycticebus coucang
GTAGCATCATAGCTCACAGCAACTTCAAACTCTTGGCCTCAAGTGATTCTCTTGCCTCAGCCACACGAGTAGCTTGGACTACGGGCGCCCACCGCAATGTTCAGCTATGTTAGAGATGGGGGTCTCACTGTAACTCAGGCTGGTCTCAAACTCTTGAGTTCAGGCCATCTTCCCACCTCTGCCTCCCACAGTGCTAGGATTACAGACATGAGCCACCATGCCCAACCCAAGATACCTTATTTAATGATAAGGAATGACAGATTTCATGATCAGACAGTAGAGAAATATATTGGTTTTATTTGTGTTTTTCATGTATCTATTTTAGATCTTATTACCTGTTTCATAGACCAACATCTTTATAATAAGTAGAAGTCATAAGTATGTGTAAATAGTCCTAATATTATTCTAATGATGTCAGAGTTAAAATATATATCCTTGAAAAATACTGTCAGATATGACTTGACCCAGAGATCTGGTATCTGTGAAAGGTGAGCATGTTTTATAAGGAATTTTCCATGCAGTTTTTCCAAGTTCTCCTGACCAATTGAAGCAGAGAGTTAATGGGCTGTATTCAACCACTGCAAGAATTTGTTGTATGAAGTTTGTTCACACTGCCATGAATTCAAAGTTAATTTAAATAAACAATTTGGTAGCATACTTATAAAGAAATAGGAGAAAATCTTTCCATTTCCTAATGCTTACTTTTATCATGGTAAAAATTATATCTTTTTAGCAATTTGAATTTGAAAGTTTTTATAAAATCTGTTTCTTAAGTAGATATAGAAAACCCTTTATATCATATAAATAAACTGGTGAATTCACAGCAAATCACTGATTAGCTTCCTGTTAATCTCTGGCTGTATTCTGATGAAAGATTGCAGTTCCTATCATTAACACAGATTGTAGTCCTAATTTTCTAAATCCAGATTCACTGAGACTATGTATTTCGATTCCATTACTAAAATGTGTTAGGAATTTTGTGAATAAAAGTAATTTGTTAAGGGTAAAGTGTAAATCTTCCATATCTGTAGCTATCTTGGAAAAATAGTTTCCATGCTTAAACAGTTATGCTGTGTCACGATTTCAGGGAGAAACATGGTATGAATATGTAAAAATTCCTTCTGCTGTCATGTGAAAGAACAAGTTTTGCTGTTCATTTGCTTACTGTGGGGACTATTCACATTTTCAGGGCTGCTGAAGACTTACTGTCATAAATTCAGAAAACATGCCAGAAGCCACAGGAAGAGTTGGAATTGTTGAAAGAAAAGCCGGCTCCTGGCCGAGCACAGTGGACAGCTGCAGGCGGCCAGGACACTGGTGAAGGACGCAGAAGGAAAGAGCCAGGAAAGCGACCGTCTGCTGCTCGTGGCCAGCGCCAACCTGAGAGAGTTTGAGGTGAGTCTGACATGCTCCGTCCTGCATAGTTAGAACTGGCAATCAGATTCTCCTGTGTCAACATTATTTTTAGCTTCTTAAAACTTTGAACCCCAACACTAACTTACCTTGTTTATTTTTCTTTTTAAACAGAGTCTCACTTTGTCACCCTCAGTAGCTGTGACATCACAGCTCATGGCAACCTCAAACTCCTGGGCTCAAGTGATCCTCTTGCCTCAGTCTCCAAAATAGCTGGGACTATAGGTGCCCGGCACAATGCCCAGCTGTTTTTAGAAATGGGGTCTTTTTTTTTTTTTTTTTTTTTTTGAGACAGAGTCCCACTTTGTCACCCTCAGTAGAGTGTCGTGGGGTCACAGCTCACAGCAGCCTCCAACCTCCAACTTTTGGGCTTAAGCGATTCTCTTGCCTCAGCCTCCCAAGTAGTTGGGACTACAGGAGCCCGCCACAATGCCCCGCTTTTTTTTTTTTTTTCATTGTAGTTGTCATTGCTGTTTTTTTTAGCTGACCAGGGCTGGGCTTGAACCTACCACCCTTGGTATTTGGGGCCAGCACCCTACCCGCTGAGCCACAGGCACTAGAAATGGGGTCTTGCTCTAGCTCAGGCTAGTCTCAAACTCCTGAGCTCAGGCAATGGACCTGATTTGGCCTTCCAGAGTGCTAGGATTACTAGCACAGTGAGCCACTGTGCCCTGTACCATTATATATTTATTTTTTTGAGACAGTCTTAACTCTGTTGACCTGGGTAGACTGACATGACAACTGGATCAAAAAATAGCCAGGCATTGTGGCAGGCACCTGTAGTCCCAGCTACCTGGGAAGCAAGAGAATCACTAAGCCCAAGAGTTTGAGTTTGCTGTGAGCTGTGACGCTATAACACTCTACTGAGGGCAACATAGTGAGACTCTGTTTCAAAAAAAAAAAAAAAAAGAAAGAAAGAAAGTACATTAACCTTGTGTTCAAAATGTAAATGTGATTGTATATTATGAACAGAAATTTTAAAAGTAAAATCTTCTACCAAACTTGAGAAGGAGGTTGAGTTGAGTCCTAGTTGGGTGTCCAGAAGGGACAGCGGGATGGCCAGGGAAGCAGAGGGAGGACAAGGAGCTCCCAATAGAATCCCATGTTTGGGGTTCATAGCCCAGAGGAGAAAGGTGACCATGATAAAGTGTGAACAGGGAGCTGGTGAGTCTGGTTAACACTGCGTGATTTAAACACAGTTCTTCATTTTATTAGCTCAAAACTGGGGATGAAATTTAAGAAGAAATATCAGTGAGAAAATGCAATAAGCAAAGTGGAAAAAAAGACCAAGCTGGCTAAAAACACACTCTTACTCTCCATCATGGATGGTGCTAAGTCTTGCTGGAAAACTTTCCATATTGCGATTCTCCATATTAAGCTATTGATTCAGTAGATGGGTCAGAAGTGATAAAGAAAGCTGTTTCCTAGGCAACTTTTTAGTAGGCTAACCTAAAAGAGAACATTTCCACTCCCTTCTCTTTAAATAGGTATTGCATTAGAACTGAGTAAATTGAGAAATACAGCAAACATTTCAAAAGAACGCTGATAAAATTACCAGGCAGACCAATGAATCTCTCTCGATACATAGAGCAATTCCTGAAGGTAAGTAGAAAGGAGTTTATGGATCTAACAATGTCTTCTCCTTGTAAGAGCACCACACAGGAGCACAGGCAGGCCTGCCTCAGGCAGTCCAACCAGAGTCCTCACTGGAAAATCAGACCAAGACTGATAAAGGTTTTATCTGTAAAGGAATATGATTGAGAAGTGAAGATCACCGGGTCTTTCTTTTTAAATAACTTCAGAACATTTACACTGACGTAGTAGAATATTAGAACAGAGACTTTATAGAGCCATCTTAATTGATTATTTTTGAAATGAGCTTGACACAGCACTTCGATAAAAGAAGAGGCATCCAAAAAATGAGTAAGGAAGGAAGCCAGATTGCCCTTTACCTGCCTGAAGAGAAAATGCCAGGTTTATTATAAATGTAGTAAGTGGAAGAATTCTGACTTGGTCATCTTCCTTCATGAAGCAATCAAACATTCTGAAATAGGCCCACCCATCACCTTCATATTGATGGTTTGGTAATGCAGTATTCATTAGCATTTTAAGTAGAATAGTTTTTTAAGTGTAATATGAATTATTTGTGCTGCAGTTCATTATTTATACCACCTCAAACTTCTTCTTGGTTCTTCCTGCACATTTTTTGAAAGTCTTAACAAGGTGCAGAAGCTCTGCTCCCAGGTGTGCCTGCTAAATTTCTGACATAGTCTGAGCGTGTCCAGCAGAGATGTGCTGGGAGCCCTGGAATTATCTCTTACTTTGAATCAATAGAGGATTTTCTAATCTGGAAGTGTATTTTTCCTTTCCTTTTTTTTTTAAAGGATAATATGGTGTAGATCTATATATATTTTTGAGACAGTCTCACTCTGTTGCCTCAGGCTAGAGTGCTGTGGTATTGTAGCTCACAGCAACCTCAAACTCTTGGGCTCAAGCAGTCGTCTTACCTCAGCCTCCCAAATAGCTGCATCTACAGAATCCTGCCATGATACTCAGCTAAGTTTTCTACTTTTAGTAGAGATGGGGTCTTTCTCTTGGTCTGGCTCGTCTTGAACTCCTGAGTTCAAGCAATCCACCTG
This sequence comes from Nycticebus coucang, assembly GCF_027406575.1. Taxonomy (NCBI): domain Eukaryota; kingdom Metazoa; phylum Chordata; class Mammalia; order Primates; family Lorisidae; genus Nycticebus; species Nycticebus coucang. Next base: position 6,101,432 of record NC_069797.1, read on the forward strand.
CCTCAGCCTCCCAGAATGCTAGGATTACAGGTGTGAGCCAGTGTGCCTGACCTAATATTTTAATTAAACAATTTAATTACTTTTCATTTGGAGATAATTTCACACTTAAAGAAAAATTGCAAGGAGGATAAAAAGGCCATTTTGTATACCCTTTATCTGGCTTCTTCCATTGTTAATGTTTCACCTTATTTGTGATAAAACACTTTAAAAATTAATAGTGCTTTAAAAAAAATCCTTACCCAGATTTTTTAGTAAAGCTGATTCCAGTTTACCTTGAATGGGTAGTCTTTGTTCTCCTATTATTTCTGCATCCAGTTGATGCTGTGGGCAAAGGCCAGTCCTCTATCCTAAGTCCTTGACTGCAGACTTTCTTTACAAAGCTTTCTTAACCAGATATGAATTGAGGTGGAGAACATGTTTAATTGTGGCGACAAGGGGTGATAAAAGAACCCAAGTAAAGAAATTTAGCTTATTAATATATAAGACACCAAGCGTGGGGTTATTAGCCCATACTTTTCATGATCTCATTGTATATTGAAATCATATTCCAAAGAATTGGGATCAAAAATTATTTAATTTAGGCCAAGTGTGGTGGCTCACTCCTGTAATTCCAACACTCTGGGAGGCTGAGGCGGGTGTATGGCCTGAGCTCACAAGTGAGTTCAAGACCAGCCTGAGCCAGAGCAAGACCCCGTCTCTAAAAATAGCCGGGCATTGTGGTGGGCACCTCCCAGCTACTTGGGAGGCTGAGGCAAGAGAATCACTTGAGCCCAGGAATCTGAGGTTACTGTGAGCTATGATGCCCCAGCACTATACCAAGGATGACAAAGTAAGACTTGGTCTCAAAAAAAAAAAAAAAAAAAAAAAATATATATATATATATATATAATTTGTCCCTGAAAGAGTATTGAATACAAATAAGTGACTGAAGCACAAATCCCAATCAATGGAGGCTTTTCAAGCCCAAGTTGAAGAAATGCCTGGGACAAACACAGACTACCTCTAGACTTGTGACTATTTTTCCAAAGTGGAATTTGGAGTTTTCAGGATTTAAAGGGGAGTAGGGCATTAAAAAAAAGTGGGGAGGGGGCAGCTGTAGTGAGACAAAGTAGTCACATTCTTGTGACACCCAGAAATATGTACCTTTTACGCAGGGCAAGGGAGCTATGAGAAGAGGGAGGGAGTGAAGGAAGCATCGGTTCCACACATGTCCTTGCTCTAGTGCAGGCCGGTTTGGAGAACGATTTCTCCAGACAAAGATCAGGATAGAAAGAAGAAAAAGTTTATTTTACTTTATGTAGACGGGAAAAATAGCCAACACAGTGACAGACAGAGAGATATTGTTGGCTGAGAGAACCAGGAATTCTGGCTTTTTCTTCAGTTGTTGTAAAGCGGGTGAAGAAGATTTATGGCTGTAGCTGAATCCGCAGGCTGCTGTGGACGCAGCATCAGCTCCGTCCCTCTTCCTAGCAGCAGGCCCCCAGCAGAGGGAAGGACAGGTTTGTCAGTGGTGGTTGTGATCTTAGTAGTTCTGCCCCAGAGGTAGGGGTAGGGGTTTTTTGGTGGTTTTTTTGTTTGTTTGTTTTTTGAGTAGGAGCTCACACCTAAGCTGTCTGTCCAGGAGCTGTTTGAGGCTGTAAAACAGAATTTCAAAAGTAGTTTCAAGTCAATAGGTCTAAAAATGTACACTTCTTTTCTTTCTGTTTAGCTTTTTCCAGATGTTGTGAAAACAGAGACACCCCCCACCCCGTGCCTGTCAGCAAGGGAGAGCGGGAGGGGCATGGGTAATATGATTGATCCCTTACTGAGAAACTATGAGTTAGATAGTTTTCTGTTATTGATATTTTTCTGTTAATTTTAGTAAGAATGTTAATTTCAGGAAGCAAGTCTGATCCTTCTTGTCTCTGGTCTTCTCCCTGTGCAGATAAACCTGTAATTCATTTTTAGCACAGAATCAAACAGACTTTAGTTGTAGGGGCTGGTGGGGAGGTGACATTGAGGTTTTTATTTTCTTTTACAAAGAAGTAGTAGAGCGTGTTATATGCAGCTGTATTTCCATGGAAAACAAGAAGCTCTGTAGACCATTGACCACTGCCCAAAAGAAAAAAAAGCAAAGAAAGCTCAGTTTGTATTCAACAATCAGTAAACTACCATAACATATTTTTCTGTAAAGTTGTATTTGTCACATTTTTATTCTTTTCCCTGTGTGTAATCAGCAGAGTGCTCACTTACGTATATATTTATTTTAGATGTGGGACACAAAGGAGCCAGAACTAAAGAGCTGGCCACATCTGTAAACCGGAGCGCTGTAAGCACGCTGGCAGATGTGGCAGGGGGTTGATCTGGAAGCTGCTCAACACGTCGACTGGCCTGTCCAGAGTCAACGCCACATTGTGAGAGACAAACAAGCTCCTGCATGACTCGAACCTGACCAGTATGTCAGTGTCCTTCCTTGGAGGGTCTTCTGGGGTTTTTTATTGAGACAGAGTCTCGCTCTGTCACCATGGGTGTTAGAATGCTGTGGGGTCATAGTTCATGACAACCTCAAACTCCTGGGCTTAAGCGATCCTCTAACCTCAGATTCCTGAGTAGTTGAACTACAGGTGCCCACCATATCTCCTGTCTATTTTTTCTGGTTTTGGTAGTTAGGTCTCAACTCTTGCTCAGGCTGGTCTTGAACTCCTGAGCTCTAGCCATCCACCTGCCTCTACAGTGCTGGGATTACAGGCATGAGCCACCACGGCACCTGGCCCTTCCTTGCAGTTTTTAAATCTGCATCGTGCTCACTCAACATGCAACGGGGCCTTGCTCATAACCGTCCTTAAAAGGAAAAATGTGCTGACATATGATTAGCATTTATAAAGAAGAGCCTTGGGTAAATGCACGCTACTGGTGCGTTTTTCAAATATTTACCAATAATTCACAGAATGATTATTAGGATATTCTGTTTTCCTGGTGCATTAGTGATGAACAGTTCACTATCTTGTTTCTCCCCCTCTCCTCCTTCCTTTTCACCCCTTGCCCTGTTGCATTCGCCAGCTCTGTTAGTGGAAAGAAAAGTTAAAGATGTGGAAACACAAGCCAACCTTCTATTTGATCGGTTGAAACCTTTGAAGATTTTAGAAGAGAATCTGAACACAAACCTTTCCGAAATTAAACTGCTGATCAGCCAGGCCCGGAAACAAGCAGCTTCTGTGAGTTGGGGCCTGGGGCTCTGTGTATCCCTGGCTCTTGGCAGCCTGGCTGGGTCGCGCCCCATCCCCAGAATTCCTGCACACCAGGTCCTAGTAACCCCAGGTCCTCACAGCCTCATCTTGGTGTATTTAAACCAGCGACCCAACTCATTTTCTTTGAGATTTGCTTTTTATTAGCATGTTTCCAAACATCATCAGCCAAGACACCTCCATGTCTTTATGGAGAGCTATTGGTAGGCCTAGATTTACGGCTACATCAGCCTCGAGGGAACAGGACACGGTGATATAAGTGTTACCGACCCTCTGAGTTTCATTGGTTTTATATGGTGCTGCTGCTTCATTCTACCAACTTAGTTTTAATAATCACAATACTCTTCAGAACATCTGTGCGGCTTTGGCCTCGTCCTCTGAAGGAGTCTGAGGAGACGGTTTGTAGACCCACAAATGTCGTACAAATCCAGGTCACTAAATTCGTAAGCCGCTGGGCATCTGGAGAAGTTCAAAGCTGAGGAGAGTTTTTACAGCCACCCCTGGGACATGTGCTGGCTGTGTTCTGCGAGAGGGGATTTTCTGGGCGTTCTGTGACTCCTCCTCACTGCCCTCACTATCAGAAAAGAAATGTGGGTTTCCATGACCTCTGGCTTCCATTTGCTTCAGTTACAGTGGCAAAAACAAACAAATGTCAGCCCAAAGGATGGCTCTGAATGCAAAAGTTAATGCCAACTTAGAATCTTTAAGGTTAATGTAAGATACATATGCAAATCATTACTAATCCAAGAAATAATGTGGCAAGTGCAGTAATTGCTCTATAAATATTTGTCGAATGAGCCTCTCAATTTACCAAATGATCATCAAATATCCTCTTTGTTCAGGTGGAAAGATTTCAAGGTGATAAGGTCGTTGTCCTTAAAGAATTAAATCTCATGTGAGTGAGACAGTTTCCTATGATACCCTATTAAAAGAGGATTTTCCCATATGTAAACATGTTACCAAACAAAATCATTCTTACCATCATCTGATTGCTCACTTTTTGAAACACAAAGTAGTGTGCATTATCAAGAGAAGCAGCCTGCCCCACATGGAAAATTCATTATAGGATAGCACTCTGGACCTGCTGCTTGCTGTGTGTGTCACTGAATAATCCTGACGCAGTCTGTGTCCGCAGACATGGCGACTTTAATCTGTAGAAGGAAAAGGGAAGTGTCAGATTATTCAGTGACACACACATCATTCTTACCATTTAAAGTTCCTTTTGCAATTCTTTGTGACCCTTACATTTGTAAACATTGTCTCACTGAGTGTAAAGGAAATGAGCTCAAATCAAAAGCCACCATCAAAAACAAGTAAATCCCCTGGAAGAGCCAAGGTTCTGGATATAAACAATTTAACACTCATGTTCGTTGGAGGACTAGGAGGACAAATCAAGGTAACGTTCTGAAAGTTGATCTGAACAGGACCAATTGGCTGACTTTACCCATCTACAAAATTAATATTTTAAATTGTTGAGTAGGTCTCAGGCAGATGAAGAGTTTTCTACTTCTATTGTTTTGCTTTGTAACAACTCACCTGCTTTGTTGTTTTGGGTTTCTTTTCTAATGGCAAAGCAGGAAATTCAATGTTCCGTGTTAATTTCTATAAAGTTTCAAAGGTTGCAGGTTTCCCACCCCTGCTGAAACCTCAGGGTTAGAAAGGAAAATTGTTAACAACAGTTTCCTAATTAGAACATTTTAATGTTTCTAATCTGGAAAATGTCCCCCTACTTTAGCTGTTACAATGTCCCCTATTTTCATTGTCATCTTCAGGGTTATTTTGAATCCCCTGACCTCCAGCTACAGCCCTGAGTGAAGGTGATGGTTGCTGGCTCTTTTTGTCTTTTGTTGGAAGGAGGAAGTCAGTTTTCTGTGTGGTCAGTTTTGTTCTCATTGAGACACCTGCCCCACAGATTCCCACCCACCCAGGACCTTTGACTGATGATGATGAGGAGGAGGAGGGAGCCTGACATGCTGTGTCCTCCTGGTAACACACGGCCTGGCTTGTGGATAGAGGGCAGCTGCCACACTCAGCTGGTGGACCACAGAGACTCATCAGCTCAAGAAAACTAGGGCTTGGTGAATTGCGCTTTTCTGCAGACTGAACAAGTCAGCAGGCTATTCTTGTGTTTATTGGCCAACATTTCCAGTAATTGGTGTTTGTAAAGAATACCAGTTTGGTAGGACATGAATAGATAGCCTATAATAGATATCCTGATCACGAATGTTTTAGAAGCACAAAGTTAGAAAATTAAACTTTTTTGTGCTGCAAGGCTATCTGAGCCTGTATTTATCATTGGTGTGCTAATATGCATGGTAACCCCATCCTGAGGAGAAGGTGGAGTTGCAGAATTTTCCAAATGAATCGACCCTGAACCCTTTTTTAAAAGGAGCATGCAGAAAATACTTTAGCAGGTACTGATATAGACACAGATGGGGGGATTTGAGTCTGTTTGTGAATGGATTGAGCTGTCTTCATTATAAACCCCACCCCCTTCCCCTGACCTTAGGCAAAAACTTTAGAAGGAATAACAACCTAATTTTAATAATAATTCACTTTGGCTGACTGTGATTAGAATTCATTTTGCATTTTTCCTCTTTGTGTAATTTACCATTATGAAATCATGAGGTTGCTCCATTGATATCCTTTAGATTTTTTAAAAAAATTATGAGTGGGGCAGCGCCTGTGGCTCAATGGGCAAGGCGCTGGCCCCATATAAGGAGGGTGGCCAGTTCAAACCCAGCCCGGTCAAACCACAACAAAAAAATAGCTGGGCGTTGTGGTGGGCACCTGTAGTTCCAGCTACTCAGGAGGCTGAGGCAAGAGAATCACCTAAGCACAGGAGTTGGAGGTTGCTGTGAGCTGAGATTTCACAGCACTCAACTGAGGGTGACAAAGTGAAACTCTGTCTCTAACAAAAAAAAAAAAGTTTATGAGTGTTAACCCATAAGTGTAACTCATATAGCAAGTCAACATGCTGATTTCTTTTTTATTCCTCCTTGACTACATTTTTACACTTCTTTATGTGGTATCACTGTTTGTAATTGTGAACAATCCCTTAAATTCTCAAAGGATATTACAAAATTAATCACTAATTCTAACAGTTCTCATTAAAATGAATATAGAAAAACTCTTTTATTTAGTTAATGGGCGAAATCCTTGCATTACTTAAGAGTGGCTGTGGTGACAGTGTTGGCCACCAGCTGACCTTGGACCAGGACCTTTTCTTAGGCACTGGCTGAGTCTACATCAGCCACACAGTCTGTCTCCTGGGATAGCTCATGGTTAGGGAAATGGCCTGTATACAAAAAGCAGCTGTGAGGGGCTGTGCCAAGGTGTGTGAAGGGCAGCAGAGGCAGCAGCCTGAACACAAGGCCCAGGATTATCTCACACCCCACATCACCCCCACACACTTGCTCTAAGGTCAACACAGGATTATCTGAATCTCAGGAATGACAAGCTGGAGATCAGGGAGGGCTGGTGAGTTCTCCAGACTCACAGGACTGATAGCTGGGTTTGCTGACTATGTGGCTCCCACATGTGCCCTCAGAATAATGGGGGCATTTCCAAGTTCAAGAAGCTATCCACAAAGTGCTGTCTTGTGTCCCTCACCTGGGCGCAAGGCTGGAGCCATCTTCCTATGGCCCCCTTGGGGACAGGCCCTGGGGCTAACTGGAGACTCATATGAGCCTCTGGTCATAGAACAAAATCCTGCAGTGGCCCCTGAGAACCCGGGGAAGTGGGGAGGCCCCAGAAACATGCCACTGCCCCCAGGGGTACGAGCCTGCAGACAGTCTCAGCAGTCATCATTTTATGTGAATTCATCCTGCACAGCTGCCTGGCTTGAACAGGCCCTGTTGAGGGAAGGGCTCAGGAATCACCTTCCTGAGAAAAGATTGCTTTCAGGGTCTGGGAGAGAAGGTGTCTGCACAGGGACGAGACAGATATACAGAGTTTTCTTTGAAACTTAGTTTCTTTGGGTGTGTCTGTGGCAAGGCATGTAATCTTTGAGGTGGCTCAGCTTTTAATAGGCCTGATGGAGGGAGCATAGGGAGGAGCTTGGAACACAGCAGAGTCAGAAGAGCTCATGTAGTGTGAGCATCTGCTGGGGGCCAGGCACTAGTTCAAGAACTTTATGTATTCTAACTCATGCATAGCACTCCCAGAGAGGTTCTATTATTAGAAATTTTACAGATGAAGAAAATGGGACACTGGTTAAGTAACTTTTCTGAGTTCTCACAGCTAGTAAATTGAGAAACTGGGATTTGAACTCCAGGCATCTGGTTCTGGAGTCTGTGACTGCAGCCAAAGGTTTTAGCACAAAAACTTCAGAATCAAACCACACTGTTTTAAGAATTTATGCAGAGTGCATTTCCTGGGAATTACACCTCCTAAAAGAGATCACATGATGGAAGTTTTTGAAAAAGCAAGAATGCAGGTAGCTGTAAATGTGAAACCTCAGGCTTACAAAGCACTGCTGTTCTTTATTTTGTTTTGTTTCCTCAGCTTGGGGACTCTTTCTTCTCACTGGTTGTCCTGTCTTGCTGGGACATGAGGCACTGGGTTTTGTTGTTACACCTTCACTTAGGGAGAGGGCGAATTCTTACCCCCAAACCATCCTAATCTAGATTTTACTCTCAAGCCCTATGTTATAGTCCAAAAAATTATGTTTAAAAGTTAACTATGTTGTGTCCCAGATGAATTAACTCTAAATGAACAGTGAGTCCAGTCAGCCTTTTGAAGTATAGGAGGAGGACCAGGGAACACACTTAACTGAGCTGTGCCCTGGCCCTCTGGTGCAGGTCTGGTGTGGAACACGCTTACCTGAGCAGTGCCCTGGCCCTCCAGTGCAGGTCTGGTGTGGAACACGCTTACCTGAGCAGTGCCCTGGCCCTCCGGTGCAGGTCTGGTGTGGAACACGCTTACCTGAGCAGTGCCTTGGACCTCCGGTGCAGGTCTGGTGTGGAACACGCTTATCTGAGCTGTGCTCTGGCCCTCCGGTGCAGGTCTGGTGTGGAACAAGCTTACCTGAGCTGTGCCCTGGCCCTCCGGTGCAGGTCTGGTGTGGAACACCCTTACCTGAGCTGTGCCCTGGCCCTCCAGTGCAGGTCTGGTGTGGAACACACTTATCTGAGCAGTGCCCTGGCCCTCCAGTGCAGGTCTGTTGTAAGCTATACATTCACCCCACAAAGTAAAGCAGGTCTTTAAACTCATCAGGCAGATTTTTGAGGATATCTATGATTTTTTCTTTTTTTTCTTTTGAGACAGAGTCTCACTATCTTGCCCTCGGTAGAGTGCTGTGCGTCACACTCAAACTATTGCCTCAGCCTCCCGAGTATCTGGGACTTCAGGTGCCGCCACAACACCCGGCCATTTTGTTGTTGTTGTTGTTGCAGTTGTCATTGTTGTCCAGCTGGCCCAGGCCAGGTTCGAACCCACCAATGTCAGTGTATGTGGCTGGTGATGTAACCACTGTGCTACGGGCGCCAAGCCTCAATGATTTTTTTAATGATCCTTCTGGTACATGTTTGTTTTCCATATAATACTATTTTACCTGATGTATTAGTTAAAACCAGCAGAGGGTGGCTGGGCGTGGTGGCTCCCACCTACAATTCTAGCACTCCGGTAGGCTGAGGTGGGAGGATCCCTTGAGCTTAGGAGTTCAAGACCAGCCTGAGTAAGAAGAAACCCTGCCTTTTCTAAAAATAGAAAAATTAGCCAGGCATGATGGCAGAAGCCAGTAGTCACAGCTACTGGAGAGGCTGAGGCAGGAGGATCACTTAAGTACAGGAGTTTGAGATTGTTGTGAGCTAAAGTGTTTCCAGGGCAATCTAGCTTGGGGAAAGAGTGAGTCTCTGTCTCTAAATAAATAAATGAAGTGAGTTAAAAAATAAAACGGCACAAGATGATAAATGCCAATATAAAAATTGTTCTGTTGAGGGCACTGGAATTAAGAAAAGATAGTTACATTGAAGAAAACTAGAACAAACAAACAAATCTAGAAAAGTAGAAATATTTATAGCATTATCCTCCTGTGAAAAACTTTCTTCTTACTAGAGTGAACACTGCCTACATTAACTTGCTTTTCCTTATAAAGCAACTGGCTTAAACTCGAGGCAAGCATGTGGTAGTAGACCTTCTGTAAGTTGACTACTCAAGGGGCTGCACCAAAAAGGTCAACATACGGAGGTGGTCAACATAAAGACCTAGGCCTGTTATACATTGAGTACCTGTGATGCATGTCAGTGTATGAAAATTAGGGCAACTTAAGGGAGTGGTCAGTGTAGGGTGGTGGTGGACCACAGGACACGCACTACATGTACATATAAGTACAGTAGGCCTAGTTTCTTATGGTGACCACCTCTGTATGTTGACCAATTTGTTACACTCCCTTGAGTGGTCAACTTCAAGAGGTTCTAATGTATGCTGGTTTATCTAATTAATGTTATCAAAGTATTAATGTTATCAATTTATGACTAATAGCTCTACCGTAAATTTTGTGAGGGAGAAATCAATAAACCTATTGTTTGTTCTCTTAACCGTCTTGAAAATGGATTGTATCTTGTCTCTTCTGCTTTGCAGCTCCCAGAATGAAGACTCTTCCTTCCATTCTGATGGGAGTGGGTACTCTCTTGTGGAGAAGACGCTTAGGGCGACTGTGACCCAGATAATAATGCTCTTCAGTACCTTTTCACCCAATGGACTTCTTCTCTACCTGGCTTCCAATGGCACAGTAAGAGTCTCTCTGGGCACGAAGCCCTCCCATGTACACACGTTTGTATTGCTATGAATTTACTTTTGTTTAGTGAGGATTTTCTAATTAAATCATACATATGTATGCCATGCGAGTTTATGAACATATACTAATATATAGGTATGTATGTCATATAATATCCCCATTTTGCATCATTTATTTATTATATTAATATGAATTTACTGTAGAACAGTGCTTCTCAACCTTCCTAATGCTGCGAATCTTTAATACGGTCCCAAGGGGTCTCAACCCATAGGTTGAGAACCGCTGCTATAGAACCTTTGGGACTGGGTGGCACCTGTGGCTCAAAGGAGTAGGGCGCCAGCCCCATATGCCAGAGATGGCGGGTTCAAACCCAGCCCTGGCCAAAAAAAAAAAAAGAAAGAAAGAAAAAGAACCTTTGGGACGTATAAAAGAGCACCAAGTGGAAACCAGTCTTCCAGTCATTACACATATCAGTTAAACATTTGCTATTAAGTTTTGAGTTCAAATAATATGTTTTGTTCTATGTTCACTGCAAGCACAGGGACCTTATTTAAATTGCACTCATAGGAATGTCACGATCCCACCTTCCTCTCCTGTGCTGGTAATTTCCATCTCTCCGTCTTCTACTTTTATTTTTTAGGACTGGCCCATTTCTCAGTCTGAATAAAAAAGATCCAAAGAGATTCCACTTCTCTTATGAAAATTGTAGATTTTCATAGCAATGAGGATGGTTTCATTCTTATTTGCATGGATTTTCATAGCAACAAGAGTGGTTTCATTCTTATTTATGTAAATTTTCATAGCAACGAAGATGGTTTCATTCTTATTTGTGTAGATTTTCATAGCAACTAGGATGTTTTCATTCTTATTTGTGTAGTATTCCAGAAAACCTTCATGGACATTTTTAGTTTTATAGCATAGACGTCTGGTGATGGGGCCAGATCCAGTTTTCTGAGTTTGATTTTAGTTTTCTGCCAGTCCTGACTTGAAGGGAAAGGGACACATGGGATCCAGATATAGCCATGGGGAAATGTGTTCTTTTCTTTACAGAAAGACTTTATATCCATCAAGTTGGTCCACGGCAGAGTGAAAGTTACTGTTTACCTGGGTTCGGGACCCCTTGCTCTTATTACGGACAGATGTTACAACAACATGACCTGGTACAAAATTGCCTTTCAGCGAAACCGGAAACAAGGTAGGTGCCCAAATGGATTCGGCTGCTGCCCGTCAAATTCTTCTAAAAGCAGCAATCCTTATTCTACTTTAGTTTCCTAGGCATTTTTAAATAATATTCTAATTGAAAGCCATTGTCTTTGGTATATTAAGCAACAAAATTCACAGTTTGTGGGAGGAATAGTATAATAATTAGCTGTGGTTTCCAATTACATTTTTTTGTTGTTGTTGCAGTTTTTGTCTGGGGCCGTGTTTGAACCGGCCACCTCCAGTATATGGGGCCAGGCCCTACTCCTTGAGCCACAGGCGCCGCCCCCATGTACATTATTTAACATTAAATGCTGAATTGAGATCAAACATTGAATCCATTCTGTTTTCTTCCACACCAGTACTGCTGTCATTTATCAACGTATATATTGGATTTATTGACTTTGGTCAAGAAGATTTCTCACTTGTCTTTTAATAGCCCAGAACATCAGCTGGTCAAATTTGCAGAATTTAAAAGAAGATGTCTTCGTAAATGAAGTTTGTCAGCAGACGTGTGCATTTTACTTTAATATAGAAAGTGATTTTCATTTCCTTGCCTCTTCCTTTCAACCTCCTTTTAGCTCTCCTAGCGGTCATCACGTACAACACTAGTTACAAAGAGACTAAGCAAGGCGAGACTCTGGGAGTATCTTCTGACCGCAATCATCTAGATAAGGATCCCATTTATGTGGGTGGATTGCCTCGGTCAAGAGTTGTAAGGTATGATGTTAAACTGCAGCACTTCTGTGTCCCTCATTTCTATAACAGAGTGAGACCCTGTCTCAAAAAACACCAAAGGAACAAACAGAAAAAAAATTAATCTCTCCCAGTTCCATTTTGACATCGAGGTGTTGTCAGGGCTTTGTCCCTTGGAGGACCGTGGGAGAGAACCCACTCCACCCTCCTGGCTTCTGGTGGCTTCAAGAGATCTTCAGCCTGTGGATGACGTTCTCTTTGTGGCTTCACCTCTGTACCACGGTCCCTCTGTGTCTAGATTTCCCCTTTGATAAGGACCCCAGTCATCCCTAGTCATCCTGGATCAGGACCTACCCTAATGGCCTCATTTTAACTTGAGTAACTCCTCAAAGACCCTTTTACCAAATAAGATCACAATCCCAGGTTGGGAGGGAATGAAGAGGCCAAAACTGCAACATCTTTTGAGGGGACACCATTCAATTCAATTCAGTTCAGACCCATAACCCATCATGCTTTTATTCAAAGTACTCTACGCCATATTAATTGGCAAATAAAGCAAGCCTTTTGCAAAAACATTAAATTATTTTATATTCATTGCCATTAGAATATCCTTTTTTGTTGTTGTTGTTGTTGAAATAGAGTCTTATTCTGTTGCCCCAGCTAGAGTGCTGTGGCATCAGCCTTGTTCACAGAAACCTCAAAGACCCAGGTTCAAGTGAACCTGTCACCTCAGCCTCTTGAGTAGCTGGACTGCAGGTGCTGTTACAATGCTCAGCTAGGTTTTCTATTTTTAGTAGAGACAGAGGTCTCGGTCTTGCTTAGGTTGGTCTCCAACTCCTGACCTCAAACAATCCACCTGCCTCAGCCTCCAGAGTGTTAGGATTACAGGAGCCTGGCTGACCAGTAGAACATCTAAATATTGTTTACTGTGCAATATTTGGGGACCCCACTTGTCATACTCCACTCCCTATCTGGACATTTTATTTTATTTTTATTTTTATTTTTGTAGAAACAGAGTCTCACTTTATTGCCCTCGGTAGAGTGCCGTGGTGTTACATGGCTCACAGCAACCTCCAACTCCTGGACTTAGGCGATTCTCTTGCCTCAGTCTCCTGAGTAGCTGAAACTACAGGCACCCACCACAACTCCTGGCTATTTTTCTGTTGTCGTTGCAGTTTGGCCAGGGGCTGGTTTGAACACGCCACCCTCAGTATATGGGGCCAGAACCCTACCCTCTGAGCCACAGGCACAGTCCCTGGACATTTTAAAGTAGTAGAATCTCTCTCTCTCTCTTTTTTTTTTTTTTTTCCTTAGACAAGGTCTTACTCTGTTGCCTGGACTAGAGTATAGTGGCATCAGCCTAGCTCACTGAAAACTCAAACTCTTGGATTCAGATGAGCTTAGGAGCCTCAGCCTCCTAAGTAGCTGGAATAACAGACATGCATCACCGTGCCTCCTACTTTTTTTTCCTTTTTGTAGAGATGGGGGTCTAACTATTGCCCAGTCTGGGGTTGTTGTCCCGGGCACAAGGAATCCTCTTACCTTGACCTTCTAAAGTGCTGAGAGCCACCCATGAGCTGCCATGGCCAGTACAGAATAACAGAACAGTATAATTTCTTTCTTTCTTTTTTTTTTTGAGATAGGGTCTCACTATGTTGTCCTCACTACCGAGGCATCACAGCTCACAGCAACCTCAAACTCTTGGGCTTACACGATTCTGTTGCCTCAGCCTCCCAAGTAGCTGGGACTACTGGCGCCTGCCACAATGCCCAGCTATTTTTTTGTTGCGGTTGTTTAGTTGGCCCGGGCTGCCACTCTCGGTGTATGTGGCTGTGCCATAACCACTGTGCTATGGGCGCTGAGTCAGAAAGTAGAATTTCATTACAGGAAAAAAGTAATCCTGCTTTCCGCAGACTTCTCTGGATTCCCCTTTTGTGAGCTAGAATGAATAATGTATGTGGAAGTTTAAAGTCCCGCATCGAGAGCCCGGATGAAATGGGGCAGGGGAGAGACAAAGGAATCCTTTGTAACAGTGATTCACGTTTAGCTTTGTGACTTTAATGATTTACCTAAACCCATTTGTCATTTGTGTAAGTCTAGCAATCAAGGCAAGATAGCTTCCGGGGAGTAGAGTCATCAAATGTCCAATCTGGATCACCCAGCCCAGTGGTTTCCAAATTATCTGTGGCAGTGCCTTGTCTTTAGACCCAGTTCTTTTACAGAAGGCCGATGTGTGACACAGAGGAGCAGCCATGCAGTGGCCGTGAGCAGCCCAGGGTCCACTTCCCACTGTGCCCCTCCCCTCTGCCAGGCATCCTGGAAAGGGCTCAGGAACACAGTTTGCAACCACAGTTACTTCCTGGTCTTAGACGCGAATACTGGAAACCTCTGGGGAGCTGGTCACTTGCCAAGTCAGAGCCAGGACTGTGGATGTCTCTGAATCCCACCCCAGGTGTCATTCCCTGTTGCTTCTGTGGTTAGTTTAGCCTCGTGAGAGATGGCTACAAGGAATCAACATCCGAGTCTTCATCAGTGTCATGTGCATCTGTACTTTGCCCACACGGCACAGGGTAGACACCGGAGAAAAGGAAAGGAGTTCAGACCCCAGACGTTCATGTTAGAAGACACCTGAGTATCTTCATGGCCCACCTCCTTATTTACGTTGGAAGAAACAAAGATCCAGAAAGGTTGAAATTTGCCCATCATGCAGTTGCTTAAAGGTCCCCAGCTGATTATTTAACATAGACAAAAAAAAAAAAAAAAAGAGCTGTCATTGTAAGAGGAAACCACCTCACTTCAAAGCTTTCTTGTAACTAGCTGATGCGTGAAGTTTGGAGATGGTCAGCGGTCTCCATGTTTGGAAATGAGAGCCTGACCCTGGCCAGGCATGGGGCAACTTCTGGAAAGAAAAATATGCTTTTGACTTGGAGGCTAAGAAATAGGGTCTTGGGCAATCTCAGACTTTCCCAAATGCAATTATTTCCTTTAGGACAGACTTCATGGGTGCATAGTATGGACAGAAACTCATGACGTCTTTAGCCTCTGATCCTAGCACCCCTTACACCTATCCTCTTGAGAGGCAAATGTTCTATACTACATGGTGACTGGATTATAACCTGTGGGCTATAATTTCCTTATGACAATGTATTGCCTTTATTATAATTGGACTGTGTTTTAATAAGTGTATTTAAATTGTCACAACTTAAAGTGAGTTCCCCTTAAAATATTAAATGTATTTGTTTGTAGGCAGCCATCAAAGTGGCCACACTCACTGGTCTAACTAAGCCCTTTCTCTAGTCCTCAGGAGAGTATTCCTTTGACCTGAAGTTCTCACCATCAATACCATTATTAAAGAGAGGCCTAGATGTTTCTGCAGCGTGGCCCATGGAAACAGATTTTTTTTATAAATATAGGTCCATTTTTATTCCTTCTTTCAAAAGTGGCATTATGAAATCCAAATTTCCTTATGGTTTTTCTCACATCCTCCCCTGCAGGGAAGGAATCACCAGCAAAAGCTATGTGGGCTGTATCAAGAACCTGGAAATATTATTTTTTTTATATTACTTACTTTTTTTTTATTGTTGGGGATTCATTGAGGGTACAATAAGCCAGGTTACACTGATTGCATTTGTTAGGTAAAGTCCCTCTTACAATCATGTCTTCCCCCCAGAAGGTGTGGCACACACCAATCCCCACCCCTTTCCCTCCTTCCCTCTCTCTGTTTTTCCTCCCCTCCCGACCTTAATTGTCATGAATTGTCCTCATATCAAAATTAAGTACATAGGATTCATGCTTCTCCATTCTTGTGATGCTTTACTAAGAATAATGTCTTCCACTTCCATGCAGGTTAACATGAAGGATGTAAAGTCTCCATTTTTGTTAATAGCTAAATAGTATTCCATGGTATACATATACCACAACTTGTTAATCCATTCCTGGGTTGGTGGGCATTTATAATAATAATAAAATAAAAGAGAGAAGTAGATATTGTAATATTTTATATTATTTTTATTATAAACTACTCAGTGAGCACCAAATATTTATTGCATTACCTACAAACAGAGAAAGTGAAAAGAATGAGGTGTTAATCATTCATCCAGAATGAATTCATAAAGTCATTCTCATTGTAATATATTTCCATTAAAATGAAAAGGTCTATTAATTTCGTTGAGCCTTCTTCTAGGTATTAGGTTTAGAAAATAGAATGAACTACTTGGCATTGAAATTAATAGCATGTAGTACATCTAGGGTTAACAATATGAAAATTTGTTGAAATTTTTATTTTTTCCTTTTCTTATCTCCTATTATCTCATTTTTACATTGAGATGCTATATTAGAATAAAAATTTCATGCTTTCCAATTTTCATTTTTCCTCCTAAGTTTGTGATAAATTCAATTTTCTCTGTTAGAACAATCAGAGCACTAAGTATAGTTAATAAAATAATACATATGTAGAAGATAAATTACATTTAATTTTTTAATTTATTTTTTTTTAATTTCAGATTTAAAGGGTACAATTAGGTTACATTATTTGCATTTGTTAGGTAAAGTCCAAGTTGTAGTTGTGCCCCTCCTCCAGGGCACAATATACGCTTACATCGTGCCTGTTACGCGAGAGCACACCAATCTCCCTCCATACTCCCCCCACCACCCCTTTCCTCCCCCTCACTTGAGTTTAATTGTGTTTTTCTCTCATGTGCTCATGTATTTGTTCATCTACGGATTTCATATTAGTATTAAGTACATTTGGATACTTGCTTTTCCATTCTTGTGATACTTTATTAGTGAGAATGTTCTCTGGCTCTATCCAGGATAATTTCCATTTTAAATTAATATTAGATGTATAATATGCCTTTAATGCTAATAACATTATGCTAAATGCAACTTAATTTTTCTTATGAAAATCATAAAATACTTTGAGGTATATAATTATTATTAATATCAAGGTCATTATAATTAATATTTTATGCATTAAAATACCAATTACAGCTTGATTAACTGAAATAAGGATGAGGAAAAGTCCATGGAGAAGCTAAAATCCAAATTATAATCAAATTGATCACAATATTGTACAGTGATTTAAATGTAAGTTTATTATACTATTACTCAATATTTAAGAATACATTTATTATTCATTTATTATTCTTTATTTAAGAATAAATTATTATTCATTTATTATGCAACAGAAAAAAAAAAAAAGAACCTGGAAGTATCCAGGTCGACCTTTGATTTACTCAGAAATTCCTATGGAGCGAGAAAAGGTTGTATGTTGGAGGTAGGAAACATTTTTATTGATGTTAAAATGAGTTTCTATAAATATCCACTGATTTAGCAAAATAATAATATAACAAAATCTAAACCAGCGGGGTGGATAGAATGGAGAAAATGGGGAAGCCCAGCAGCAATGGGGAGTCGGCCTGTGGCTGGGAACTCACGGCTCCTCTTCATCCCCTCTGACCAGCCCATCAGAAGTGTTATCCTCTTGAGAGGCAGCTACGTTGAGTTGCCATCCAAGTCTTTGACCCCAGAATTGGAATTGCTGGCCATATTTGCTACCAAGAACAGCAATGGCATCATCCTGGCTGCCCTTGGCAGGGATGCGGAGCTGCAGGGTCCTGGGCAGGCCCACGTGGTGAGTAGTTCCCCTGCCGCCCGTCTGCATGCTCCTAAACTTTTGGTGTGTTCCTGGTTGTTTATGAGTATGTATTTTTAATAAGTAAAAGTTACATCATTGAGTTCCATTCCCTTATGAATCAGTGATGTCCTGTGCTGTGCAATCCATCCTTCTTGTCCAGTGACTTAGGAAAAGACACTTGCCATCCACCTGTAATTTTTGTGAAAACACATTGTGCCAGCACACACTGAGTTGTCCTCCATGCGTCGTGGCCCTTAGTTTTCATTCTAAGGCTGAAACAGCAGTCCTCCCGTGCTGTTCAGATCTTCAGTCTACTGCTCTAAGACAGGGTTTTCTACATCTGCTATAGTGAAAAATTTTAAAGATCATGAATTAAATTATTTTCCAAAGAAGTTTAAAGCACAGTGAGTATATTCTTTCTTTACTTTTTTTTGATCAACATAATTTCAGTATGCTGTGGAAGTTTAACTGTAGGTTCAAGTATGACATGAGATAAAAAAGGTTGAAACACACTGCTTGAACAATTTGAAAGGATTGAAAGAGCAGCAAAGGGCAGCGCCTGTGGGGTAGAGTGCCGACCCCATATACAAGGGTGGCGGGTTCAAACCCAGCTCTGGCCAAACTGCAACAAAAAAATAACCGGGCTTTGTGGTGGGTGCCTGTACTCCCAGCTACCTGGGAGGCTGAGGCAAGAAAATCACCTAAGCCCAGGAGTTGGAGGTTGCTGTGAGCTGTGACACCATGGTGCTCTAGCGAGGGCAATAAAGTGAGACTCTGTCTCTAAAAAAAAGAAAGAAAGAAAGAGCAGCAAGAGAGTCATAGCCTGTGATGAGCACATTGAGCGAGTGCCAGGAGAGGAGAGATGACAGGGTTACGTATTCATGTTGCCATGTTTATATTCCATTTTAGGAGCGTAGGTGATACTTACCTTACCCTCTGCTCAAACTTGCACCTGTCACATGATTTGGAGAAACTTACAGATTGCTAGTGTATTGTGTTAACGAAGTGGAGCCTGTCTTACCGCAGTGTACTGGGGACCTTCTTTACCGTACAAGACACTTTACAGACATTGCTGCGTAAGGATCACAGCCACTGCAAGGCAGATGCTGCTGCTTACATTTTGTTGAAGAAGAAACGGATTCAGAGAGCCCAGTTTATGTGCCCAAGGTCACACAGCTGTTACGTGACATCTGTTTATAGACGCCAAGCATGTCACAAGCCATTTGGCGAAGAAGTGCTGATAAGGACTGACATTGGTTTGGTGCCGCACCCCCGGCATCAAGCCGTGGCGGGATGGCTCTGTCCGCGTTGTAAAAACTGTGGTAAGGCGGTGAGTACTCCCCGGAGCGTTGCCCCCAGTCCCCCTGGCTTGCGACAGCAGCGCATAAGTTGCCTAGCATGCCTTTTAGTGAACGTAGGAAGTCATGAGGTGCGGCATAAAAGCCTAAGAAACCTTTACCCTGAAACCTGTCTGTTCAGTTGAATGACTGATTATTGCCTGATTGTTTTGAGAAACTAAGAATAAACACAGTGACTTACTGATCCACAATTAAACACAGCAAGTATGGCTGTGCCGGACTCAGTGGCTCCAAGAGAGCCTGTACAACAGCACGTCCCCACCATAAATGTCAGTGAATTGAAATAGTACATCGAGAGAATGCAGGCACGGCAAACAAGATGTTCCAACATGACACCTCCTGCAGTAAAACTTTACTTAGAAAAACATCTGACTTCACTAATTAGTAAAACTTTACTTAGAAAAATGTCTTACTTCACTAATTTTCATATGTAACACAAATCAATAGAGTAGTTTAATGTTTAATAAACAATTAACTATGAATCAAAATATAGTTACTAATTAGAGTAAAAATATATAGTAGTAAAGTATTATACATAAAAGAATATGTTCAGCTGTTTTTAAAAGAGATCATAAGAAACTGAGAACAATTACAGAACTAAGAGAAGTTACAAGCCTTGACATTCCTAGATAAGGGGAAGCAACCAGGTGTTACTAATGAAACCACTTCCTTAGAACAAAAACCTTGAAAAAATAAACCACCTCCCTCCAAAGAGCAAAACCTTGAAAATATACAGTGCATCAAAAGAATGTAAATACCACAAACAAGATGTTTCCAACCTGATATCCACCCACCCTTTCCCCCTATCTCTAACCTTGTCTTTCCTAACCTCACTTTCAATATAGTTTAGTTTTCATACAATATCCTTTTATTTCTCATGTTTCCTTCACACTCTAATCACTTATATGATTCACAATACACCTCTAATCATAACAACTATATATAATCATGAAACTAAAACTATGAAAGAAAGTAGTGTTGTATGTTAAAAAACACATTCAACTTTAGATAAAGGAAGCTGAAAAGTAACTGCTGCTTATCAGCTACCTCACAGCTGCCTTTGTTCCCCCTTGCGGGCAAAACACTGTGTAAGATAGATGGTTGAATGCTTACATTTGTAAGACAAGATAAGAACTTGTGACCACCTGCAAGTCATAAAAATGTCTTTTGTGATTTGTAATGCTTTGTCAAAAATGTATAAAAGACACTCTTAAAATTCAGTAAAGTTACAGCTACTTTCCTCATCACTTGTGGTGTCTAGTAGTCTGTCAAATCACCCTGCGTCGACCTTCCAATCAACCTGAGCCGTTCGCCCTGAAAGCCCTCGGACTGAGACTCATTCGACTGGCGGTCCGCGACAGCTGGCGCCCTCGAACAGGGACCTGAAGGACAGGTGATCTTTCTTTTTCTTTCTTTCCTCTCTTTTCAGATTGAAGGCGACTCTCACCAGGGAGCTCGAGTCCCGCCGGTAAAGGCTGACCGGTTAAGTGTGAGTAATCCGCAGGACAACATGGGGCATACATTAGGAAAAGAGGAACACATGCTCAGTGTCATGATACAGCGTTTGTTAGAGAAAAATGGTTTTCATGTGTCTCTCAAACGGTTGGAGGAGCTTATGCATTTCATAAAGTTGGTTAGTCCTTGGTTTCTGGAGGAAGGCTCTCTTTCTCTCTCCGACTGGAAGAGAGTGGGACGCGAGATGCGGAATTACATGCAGGAGCATGGGGAGCAGGTTTTGCCCCCACAAGCTTTTCCTTTATGGTTACAGGTTAGAGAACTTTTGGCTGACAATACCTTCTTAGAAGCATTTATAAGAGAAACTGATTCGGAGGCTGAAAGCCCTGAAACTAAGGTGGCACCCATTTACGATAAGGTTTCCCCAGAGGCTCTTAAAGATCCTGAGCCGGCATTAAATGCTGAGAGCGTAATTCCCTCGGCACCAACGCTTAAGGACATTCTACCGCCACTCCCGCCGGTTGATAATTCTTCTGACAGTGACGAGTGGGATGTGGTCGATGAATTTACTAAACCAGATGAGAGGGACAGAATGGATGATTGTATTCACCCTCGCCGAGCCTATCCGGCGGCTCGTATTCCCATGACTACACCCAGGCCAACTTTGCGGGCTCCACTTCCCCGTGTGCCTCCTTGTCTCCCCCCGCCACCCGCAGGCTTTCAAGCAGCGGTGCGAGAAGCCCGTCAGCAGGGAGATTTTACTTTCGCTTTCCCGGTGCGCTTTCCTACTGAGGAAAGGGCACCACCCACCTGGGAACCTCTGTCGTTAAAGACACTTAAAGAATTGCAACAAGCTGTCCGTACATCGGGAGCTTCTGCCCCCTATACTTTACAAATTGTAGAATCAATTGGTAGTTTATGGCTTACTCCGTATGATTAGCAACAGACAGCCAAAGCCACACTTTCTCCAGGTGATTATATCTTATGGAGAACGGAGTATGAAGATAGATCCAGAGAAACCATTAACCAACGTGTAGGCAAGAAGGCACAGCCAACTTTATCCATGCTCCTAGGCACAGATGAATTTGCCACCACAGAAAGCCAAATTACATTACCCCGACAATTTCTAGAATTGGTCAGCCATAATGCAGTCTCTGCTTGGCGCAAACTGCCTCCTCCGGGAACCAAGGGTACCACTTTAGCAGGCATAAAGCAGGGTATGGAGGAATCATATCCTGACTTTATTTCTCGCCTGGAAGAAGCTATTAATAGAATGCTCCCACCGTCTGAGGGCACAGCATTACTACTCAAGCAGTTAGCTTGGGAAAATGCAAATACGCTGTGTCAGGACTTAATACGTCCACTCAGGAAAACGGGTACAATACAAGATTATATTAAAGCATGCATGGATGCCTCACCAGCAATCGTACAGGGAATGGCGTTTGCTGCAGCTATGCGGGGTCAGAAATTCAGTTCATATGTTAAAAGTGCTTTTGATAGAGACCCCAGTAATACATGTTTTGGGTGTAACCCCCCACATGATTTACCCACTTGTTATAACTGTGGGAAGCCAGGTCATATGCAAAAGGATTGTAAGAAATCCACTGGTGCTAATAATAATAATAGTAAGTCCCGTGGGCTTCCCCCGGGACCATGCCCTCGTTGTAAGAAGGGCAGGCACTGGAGAAATGAATGTAAATCTAAGTTTCATAAAGATGGAACCCCCTTGTCTGACAAGGGTGCAAATGCTAATAATGACAATAGGTCAAAAAACTAGGTAAGGGGCATTCTCCCAGCCCCGACCCCAAGGGAGAAATAACTGTGCCTACTACGGTACAACCTATTTTAAAACCTACATCTACCACTAATTGTATACCGCCAGAATGGACAATTCATGATCTCCCACGTGGAACTCCTGGCAGTGCAGGTCTAGATCTTGCCAGCTCTAAGGATATGATTATATCTAAACATGATGGTATTGCTCTAGTTCCTACTGGAATTAAAGGAAAGTTGTTACCAGGCACAGTTGGTGTTATATTAGGTCGTAGTTCTAATCATACCAAACATTTTGAAGTTATTCCAGGAGTAATTGATTCTGATACTGAAAATACAATTAAAGTCATGGTAAAATCTTTAGTAGAAACTACACAAATTCATAAGGGACAAAGAATTGCTCAGTTATTGTTGTTACCATATATACCACTTCCCACCTATCACTTACATGATGCCAGGGGAGAGGGTCAATTTGGATTCACTGATCAAGACTGTGTAGCTCTCATACATGATTTATATGACAGACCAATATTAAAAATGAAAATTGAGGGCAGACCCATTAAGGGGCTAATGGACACAGGAGCTGATGTAACTTGCATTGCAGCTTCTGACTGGCCAAAATCCTGGCCGGTCCATCGGACCGGGTCTTCATTAGTTGGTTTAGGTTCTGTCTCTGGTGTTATGCGAAGCACATCCCATTTATTATGTGAATATAAGGATAAGAAGATTTACTTTCAACCTTATGTGTTACCCTCTCTACCCTATACTTTGTGGGGACGAGATCTTTTACATGTTCTAGACATGAAACTAGTTACAGGTGATCAGCTGAACGATCAGTGTTTTTCATAGGGGCCACTGCAGAAAATTATGCCTGTAAAATAAAATGGTTAACAGATGTTCCTGTGTGGGTTAGTCAGTGGCCCCTAACAACAGAAAAGTTACAGGCATTACAAATTTTGGTACAAGAACAATTAGATAAAGGACATTTAGAGGAATCCACTAGTCCATGGAACACTCCTGTGTTTGTCATTAAGAAAAAATCTGGCAAATGGAGACTTTTACAAGATTTAAGAGCAGTAAATGCCATTATGGAAGACATGGGCTCCCTTCAACCTGGGCTCCCATCTCCTGTAGCAGTACCTGAACAATGGTCACTTATAATTATTGATTTACAAGATTGTTTCTTTACTATTAATTTACATCCTGATGACTGCCCTCGTTTTGCCTTCAGTGTTCCTTCTCTAAACCTGCGGGAACCATTTAAACGATATCAATGGAAAACTTTACCACAGGGCATGAAAAACAGCCCTACCTTATGTCAAAAATTTGTGTCAGCTGCATTAGCAGCACTACGGAAGCAATTTCCTAGTGCTTACATAATTCATTATATGGATGATATCTTACTAGCTCATCCTGAGCTGTCACAAGTGCAGCTAATGCTAAAAAAGGCTATAGAACAGTTAACTAAATTTGGTTTAGTAATTGCCCCAGAAAAAATTCAAAGAGATAAACCACTAAGTTATCTGGGACAATGGATTCATTCTGATTACATCACACCACAAAAAGTTCAAATACGAAGAGATAAATTACAAACTCTTAATGATTATCAAAAATTACTGGGAGAAATAAATTGGATTCGGCCTTTTTTAAAAATTACTACAGGAACCCTTAGTCCTTTGTTTACTATCTTACAGGGGGACTCTAATCCCCGTTCCCCTAGACATTTAACTCCAGAAGCCTTACAGGCTTTAGAAGTTGTTGAACAGGCTTTAACCCAAGCTAGGGTTAAACAAATTAATTATCAAAATCCATGGTCTCTACTTATTTTTTCTACTGAGTATACTCCTACAGCTTGCTTGTGGCAGGAAGGTATTTTAGAATGGATTCATTTACCACATGTTCAAACAAAAATTGTTGCTGACTATCCATACCTAGTGTCTTTATTAATTGACAAAGGAAGAAAAAGATCACGAGAGTTATTTGGCAAAGATCCTCATGTAATTGTAACTGCTTATAATAAAACTCAAGTAGAACAACTATTCCAGAATAATGATGATTGGGTATTAGCCTTACAAGGCTACGCGGGTCAAATTTTATATCATTATCCCAAACATCCTTTAATTGAATTTACAAAAACAATTTCTCTTATGTTTCCTCTTATGTGTTCCAAACAGCCTCTGTCTGATGCAATAACCTTGTTCACAGATGGCTCCTCTACAGGACGGGCTGTAGTTTTTAGTCCAGGTCTGTCTCCTCTTATTAAGGAGGTTACACAAGCCTCTGCCCAACAAACAGAATTATGGGCTCTAATCTCAGCTTTTAATAATTTCAAACAAAAATTTAACTTGTACACAGACTCAAAGTATATTGCTTCCCTTTTTCCAGCCCTTGAAACTGCTCTTTTAACAGGAACCTCAAATATTTTACCTTTATTAAAAAAATTACAAACTTTAATTCAACAAAGAAATAATCAATTTTATATTGGTCACATAAGAGGACATACTAATTTACCTGGCCCTTTGGCCCAAGGAAACGCCACTGCAGATTTGTTAACACGTACCGTGGTGGCATCAGTGACTGAGGCTGAAGAAAGCCATGCCTTACATCATCAAAATGCTAACGCATTAAGAAAAATGTTTCAAATTACTAGAGAACAGGCAAGACAAATAGTCTTAAAGTGTAAAGCCTGTCCTATTACTCATCATCCTTTAAAATTCGGTGTCAATCCTCGGGGTTTACGCCCCAATGTATTATGGCAAATGGATGTAACACATGTGTCTAATTTTGGAAAACTACAATATGTACATGTTACTGTTGATACCTTTTCTCATTATATCTGTGCCTCTGCAAGATCTGGCGAGGCTTACAAAGATGTTGTACAGCACCTATTTTACTGCTTTCAGCAGCTAGGTGTTCCTCATCAATTAAAAACAGACAATGCTCCAGCTTATACCTCTCGAGCATTTGAACAATTTTGTATACAGTGGAAAATTTCTCATTCTACGGGGATTCCTTATAATCCTCAGGGTCAGGCGATTGTTGAAAGAACTAATCAAATATTAAAATTACAGATTGAACGTCTACAAAAGGCTCATAAATATTTTTCTCCTCATCATATATTAACTCATGCTTTATTTGTTTTAAACCATCTCAATGTAAATTCTAATAATTTAACTCCTGCTTTATCTCATTGGCAACCGCAATCGGCTGCCACCCTTCCAAAAGTACTCTGGAAAGATTTATTATCGGGCCAATGGAAGGGCCCTGATATATTGTTAACCTCGGGACGAGGCTATGCTTGCGTCTTTCCTCAGGATGCCGACTCCCCTATCTGGATCCCGGACCGGCTCATCAAACCGGCTCCTCCGGAGACCCCGACGCAGACGACAACGCCTGCGGCGAATGAAAATTCTATCTGCACAGATGAGGACGACTGTGGAAGTGTCACCGAAACCCTCCAAGATCACATGGACACAGATCCGCGGCCTGGTGAAACAAGCTAACCGACTTCTCATGTCTCAAAATAATCCTTTAACCCCTACAATGTACTTTGTTGCATTTTTATCATTAATCTCTACTCCTAAAGTAGAAAGTGCTGCTTATTGGTCTTATGTTCCTAACCCTCCACTGCTACACCCAGTGGGCTGGCTAGATCCAGACCCCATAAAAATTCTCTCTAATGATTCTATCCGCTTAGGAGGTTTAACTGACTCAGAATCCAGACATCATGCTGCGGCTTTAATTAATTTCACTGGCAAAGCCGATTCATTACCTATTTGCTTTACCTTAAAGGACAATACACCTCCTTTTTGTTTGTCTACCAGTTATAGAGTATTCTTAACTGATGCTCCAGATCCCCATGATGCAAATAGACGTTATGTTTGGGAATATGAATTACAAACTATTGGAAGTCCTAATTATAATGAAACCTGTTTGTCTGTGGACTGGTTACCTCTCCCTAACTGTAAAGAAAAATATAGAGATAAAAATCAATTCTGGGAATCATCATTAACTAAAACACCTACTTGGCTTTCCTGTGGATTCCCAGATGCCGCCAACAAGCATTCTCCTATAAATTCAAACACAATCATCTGGGACTATTCTCCTACTTCCTGTTATGATCATAATAAATACCTATCAAACCAATTAGATAAATATCATCAATATCAGTGGTCTAGTACCCCTCAACCGATACGCAGATGGTTTACACCTGGTTTAGTTGAACCCATATGGGTCGCTCAAGACAAAAATAAAACTCAAATACATTATGACTTATTTAGACTTGTTGCTGCATCCAACTTAATTTTAGAAAAAAAACCTGATATGCCAAAACCAAATGCAATGTCAGTAAGAACTTGTGTTGGATATCCGTATGCTCTACTTTTAGCTTCAAATAAGTACTTAACTATTACACAATCTAAAAACTCTTATCATATTTCTTGTACCGCTTGTAAAGTTACAAATTGTCTTACTTCTACTGATTTGTTTAATGAACGCTTGTTTAATTCTGTTTTAATTGTAAAAAGACCCTCTTATGTACTATTACCTGTTGATTTACAAGATAATCCTTGGTATGATAATTCTGCTTTACAAGTTTTACATACTGTTAATCAATTAATTCGACCTAAGAGGTTTATAGCTGCTTTAATTCTCGGTATTTTAGCTTTAATTTCTATAGTTACAACATTTGCGGTAGCCACTACTGCTTTGGTTCAAGAAGTTCACACAGCTCACTTTGTTAATTCTCTCAGCAGCAACATCACTCTAGCTTTAATGACTCAAGCCAGCATAGATAATAAACTTGAAGCAAAACTTAACATCTTAGAAGAAGTAGTCTTAGCCCTAGGACAAGATATAAAGTTTATACAACATAAACTTCAAACTAGATGTCACTCTGCTTTTCCAGCTATCTGTGTCACTCCCCTACCTTATAACCTCTCCACCTCTTGGAACAAAACAAAGGCACATTTACAAGGTGTGTGGAAAGATAATGATATTACACATGACTTACATACCCTCCAAAAGGATATCACTGCCATCAGTGAAGCTCATCTACCTAGTACATCTCTCGATGCTCTGGCTCAATCACTCTCTGACAATCTTAAGTCTTTAAATCCTATATCTTGGATTCAGTACATTGTGTTTATTGTTATTATTGGATGCCTGATATTCTGTGTTGTTTTACTGTTACCTTGTCTCCTTCGTTGTGTCTTTTCCTCCTTAAAGGCTGTTCGCCAAGACCTCTTTGAACTACGTTTCATTAACAAAAAGGGGGGAAATGCCGCACCCCCGGCATCAAGCCGTGGCGGGATGGCTCTGTCCGCGTTGTAAAAACTGTGGTAAGGCGGTGAGTGCTCCCCGGAGCGTTGCCCCCAGTCCCCCTGGCTTGCGACAGCAGCGCATAAGTTGCCTAGCATGCCTTTTAGTGAACGTAGGAAGTCATGAGGTGCGGCATAAAAGCCTAAGAAACCTTTACCCTGAAACCTGTCTGTTCAGTTGAATGACTGATTATTGCCTGATTGTTTTGAGAAACTAAGAATAAACACAGTGACTTACTGATCCACAATTAAACACAGCAAGTATGGCTGTGCCGGACTCAGTGGCTCCAAGAGAGCCTGTACAACAGCACGTCCCCACCATAAATGTCAGTGAATTGAAATAGTACATCGAGAGAATGCAGGCACGGCAAACAAGATGTTCCAACATGACACCTCCTGCAGTAAAACTTTACTTAGAAAAACATCTGACTTCACTAATTAGTAAAACTTTACTTAGAAAAATGTCTTACTTCACTAATTTTCATATGTAACACAAATCAATAGAGTAGTTTAATGTTTAATAAACAATTAACTATGAATCAAAATATAGTTACTAATTAGAGTAAAAATATATAGTAGTAGTCAAGTATTATACATAAAAGAATATGTTCAGCTGTTTTTAAAAGAGATCATAAGAAACTGAGAACAATTACAGAACTAAGAGAAGTTACAAGCCTTGACATTCCTAGATAAGGGGAAGCAACCAGGTGTTACTAATGAAACCACTTCCTTAGAACAAAAACCTTGAAAAAATAAACCACCTCCCTCCAAAGAGCAAAACCTTGAAAATATACAGTGCATCAAAAGAATGTAAATACCACAAACAAGATGTTTCCAACCTGATATCCACCCACCCTTTCCCCCTATCTCTAACCTTGTCTTTCCTAACCTCACTTTCAATATAGTTTAGTTTTCATACAATATCCTTTTATTTCTCATGTTTCCTTCACACTCTAATCACTTATATGATTCACAATACACCTCTAATCATAACAACTATATATAATCATGAAACTAAAACTATGAAAGAAAGTAGTGTTGTATGTTAAAAAACACATTCAACTTTAGATAAAGGAAGCTGAAAAGTAACTGCTGCTTATCAGCTACCTCACAGCTGCCTTTGTTCCCCCTTGCGGGCAAAACACTGTGTAAGATAGATGGTTGAATGCTTACATTTGTAAGACAAGATAAGAACTTGTGACCACCTGCAAGTCATAAAAATGTCTTTTGTGATTTGTAATGCTTTGTCAAAAATGTATAAAAGACACTCTTAAAATTCAGTAAAGTTACAGCTACTTTCCTCATCACTTGTGGTGTCTAGTAGTCTGTCAAATCACCCTGCGTCGACCTTCCAATCAACCTGAGCCGTTCGCCCTGAAAGCCCTCGGACTGAGACTCATTCGACTGGCGGTCCGCGACAGTTTGGGACTCAATTGATCATTTCTTTTTTTAATATTTTTTTCAGTTCTTCTTGAACTTCAGTTGAACTGAATTTTTTTTTTTTTTTTGAGACAGAGTCTCAACTGTCACCCTGGGTAGAGTGCTATGGCATCACAGCTCACAGCAACCTTCAACTTGGGCTCCAGTGATCCTCCTGCCTCAGTTTTTCTATTTTAGTAGAGACGGGGTCTCACCTTTTGCTCAGACTTGTCTCGAACTCATGAGCTCAAGCAATCCCCCCACCTCAGCCTCCTAGTGTGCTAGGATTACAGGCATGAGCCACCACAACCAGCCTGAAATTTATATAAAATTAATCATTGTAGAGTAAACAAGTCAGTAGCATTTAGCACACCTACAGTGCTGCAAGGCCACCTTCTCTGTTTATTTCTAAACATTTTCATCACCCAAAATAGCAGTCTGGGACCATTAAGCAGTCACTCCCTGTGCCCCTCTCTCCCCACCCCTGCATTTTGTCTCTAAGGATAGATTTGCCTATTCTGGATGTTCCATATGAATAGAGTCACACCAGGTGTGATCCTCGTGTCCTTCACCTAGCCCGTCTTTGAGTATGTCCACACCGTCGTATGTAAGGTCTTAATTCTTCATTCTTTTATTTTTGGCTGGGGCTGGGTTTGAACTTGCCACCTCCAGCATATGGGGCCGGCGCCCTACTCCTTTGAGCCACAGGCGCCGCCCAGATCTTTGTTCCTTTTTATGGCTGACTAGTATCCCACTGTGTGCACCTCTCACAGTTTATCATTTGCTTCCTTGACACATGGGGTGATTTCTGCTTTTTGGCTATTATGAATAATGCTGCCAGGAAGTGTTTGAGGCCCTGTTTTCAAGTCTTCTGAGTGCATACCTAGGAGAAGAGCTGTTGATCATATGGTAATTGTATGTTTGACTTTTGGAAGACCTGCCAGACTGTTTCTGAGCCAGCAAAAACAGAGTAATATCGTCCAGTAGTAACAAGGGTATTGGGAAACACCCCCATTCCAGTTCTGCTGGTGGCATTATGAATTGTTACACCTATGTTCAATATGGCAAAATGATTTTAAGAGCTTTAAACATTGTCAAACTTTAATTCTACTTTTAGAAATGTTAGAAACAATTTCACGGGCAAAAAAATTTAAATATTCATATGGATGATAATAAACAATTATTAAAAAATTGAAACTACTTTAAATGTTATTGATCAAAGAGACAAATTTATAATCTGTCTACTTATTGTACATAACGTAGCAATAAAGAATCCGTGTGAAGGCAATGCAGAAATGGAGACGTGTGGTGGTATGTGTAGTGGTAACAGCATAAGGCAGAATGTAAATTACATGAAGGGATTAGAAAGTAACACGATAAATTTAAAATAGTTGTGTTCAATGATGAGAGTCTTAAGGAATTGCTTGCTTGATGTTAATATTCCCACGTTACCTTTGTATGATGGAAATTTTTTAAATCCTATACTTACGAGCTTTATTCTGGCTAATTCTCTGCGCACTCCTGCCCCCAGCCCTTCTTCTCCATTCTGCTGATTCAGGGCCATGTTGAGGTTCACATCAGTCTTGGGGACAGGTCCAGCCTGAGGAAAGCCCTCCTACACTCTCCCACAGGCACCTACAGCGATGGACAGCCGCATTCCATCTCCTTGGTTAGGAATCAGAGGTACTGTCCCCACAGCAAGGTGTGTGTCATGAGGGGGTGGGGACCTCACCAGGGCTTCCAGCAGAAACATTGTCCTGGAACCCTGTGCAGTTAAATGACTGGCATGATTAGCATTCCAAATAGTTCTAGAAGCCAAACCTTGCAGACAGCTCCTTATGAGATGTTTGTGCTATTTCTATAATTGAACAACTTTATCCTTGCCCTTTTTTGAAACTCAATATAAATTATATTTGATTAATTCTGTGGCAAAGAGCATTGTGGCATTAATAAATGGTATTATATCAATAGTAAATATTTCAGTAGTAAGTAGGTTATGTCAACATTCCTGTATATTTCCCTCCAGAACTCTAGAGCAAACATTTGAAAAGTATACTGGACATTTTCATCATAGGTAAAGAGGTAAAAGAAAACTGTCAAAAACGCAGTCAAATTCAATGATTTTTGTTAACTTTGCACTCATTGCTGAAGAATTTTCAGTTGTAAGTTTTAATCTTTAAGATTCACCTTTTTGCTCTGACACGTCATATTAAAATTTGTGTTCCAGGAACTTTTATTATTCAGTAAGAACTTTGCTGGGATTGTGTGTTAAAATTGGGCCATTGTTTTACTATAGTTAAAGATTTTTATTTATTTTCTCCTTTGATCTTTTAGAATTATCACTGTTAAATTGGATGAGACCAATCCTGTGGAAATTAACTTGGGTCCATTAGCAGAAAGCAGGACTATAAATGTGTCCAACCTGTACATAGGGGGCATTCCTGAGGGTGAGGGGACCTCGGTGCTCAGAATGAGAAGCTCGTTCGTTCCATGGCTGCATCAGAAACCTGATCTTTAACCTGGAGTAAGTGAAACTGTGCTCTCTGCATGTTTTTGCATTTTCTGACCTTCAACAGTGAGTGCTAACGCTAACCTGCAGTCTAATTTTGCTGTTTGAGATTGCCTAAAATTTTATAAGTTCCTGAAGAACATATGAACCCCATTTGTCTATCATAGAAATCCCCACAAATGGACTTTATTGGATTCAAATGATTGACAGGTACAGTCACCTCACTTTCAAATAAATGAGGAACATTAGCTCCACACACAATTATCCATAAATAGCTGGGGTTAAATATATTTTTGACACGCATTTAAAAGAAGACAGATTTTGTAATACAAATTTCTGAATTGTTTTTACAATTAGGCTACTAGCAGCTTCAGATTGTTAATGGTTCCCCTGAAAGCAATTACTGTATAATTAAGAACTGGAAGCCTCCATCCCTTGTGTGGTGGGCTTGTGATGATTCATTCCTCCTTGCTGACTCTCTGCCCATGGTCAGCGTGCTGAGCAGACCCAACGCATGCTCTGTCCTGCAGGGCCATTGTCTGCCTGGGGGAAACTGGATGTGAGCTGAAGAGATTGGGATCTCTCCCGCCAAACCACTGACTTGCCACTCGATCTTTAGCAAGGACTTGGACCTTTCATGATCACAGCGTCTTTCCCCATGAAATGACCTCTTATGGGTCCCTGAACCTGGCAAGAATACAAATGTATTCATGGGTTTCAACATGATTACAATGTCGGAGCCTTGGTTTAGCTATTTCTATAGACTTATATTTAGTCACCTGTTGTCTGTTCATTCTTTCCCTCACTGGAGAGTCATCTTCATGCTCCTTAAAGCTGTGAGGCTGTGGACTCCACATCTCTTGTGGTTCCCAGGCATGTTCAGGAAAGTGCCACAGGGTCACATGCTGGTGCAGGACTTGGTGCTGGAGCTGTGTAGTGAAGGGGCGTGTGACAAGAGAAGCCCACGACCTCCCTTGTGTTTAGCTGAGGCCACTATGCAGACAGGTGGAAACCAGAGCATGAACGTGGCCATAGGGCAGCCCAGTGAAGGCTGCAGGAAGTGTGTCAGCTCTGGAGCGGCTCTCGCAGGGTGCACTGGAAGGGCCTAGGGTAGTTTTTCAAGAAGCATCAAACAAGAAAGTACCAGGTGTCCCAAAAGTCACCATGCATAGGAAAAGTGGAAAATTATAGCTAAATATACCTTTATTTACAAAATGTTCATTACAAAATTTTACAAAAAGGTGGCCAACATGTAGAGAATATTTTGTAAATATTTTGTAAAATTGTGTAATGAATATTTTATGAATAAAGATGCATTCAGCTATAATTTCCCTTTTTTTTATGTTTGATGAGTTTTGGGACATCCCTGTGTATAATATGATCTGTCCAGGCTCTCAGGCATGGTAAAGGATGGTCACTCTGATCACTCCACGAGAAACAGATTCATTGTTTCTTTTTTTTTTAATTTATTTAATTAATTAATTAATTTATTTTTTTGTGGTTTTTGGCCAGGGGTGGGTTTGAACCCGCCACCTCCGGCATATGGGACCGGCGCCCTACTCCTTGAGCCACACGTGCCGCCCGATTCATTGTTTCTTATGGATTTTAATTGTACACTAATCACATGACACAGTTTCTGGTTTGTGATATCCTAATTTTGAAACTCTCCCTTGTTTGTGCCTAGACTTTTGGATTTCACCAGCGCAGTTGGCTCTGAACAAGTGGACTTGGACACCTGCTTGCTTGCACAAAGGCCTAAACTGGCTTTTCTTGGCAAGGACGGGGAGTGCCTGCCAGAGCCCCAGGTGTTCCCGGTGAGAGCAGCCTCCTTAATGATGTTCCTTAGGTCCTGTCAAAAAAGGCAAGAGGAGGCCAGAGGGGGTTAAAATAGGGCCTGGTGATAAAGGTATTGCAAGAGGAGGAGCTGGGGCTGTGATAACAATCAGAGCAGCACAGGGTGTTGGAAGGTGCTCCCAGCAAACTGATGGGTTACATGGCCCATCATTTCTGGGTTGCAGGCCCCAATGCTCAGGGACCCTAACTGACACACAGCAAGCTTTTCGGCAAAGGTCCTAGAAGGATTTATTATCACTTTAGATCAGTGATTTTCTCTCTTTTGGGGGTGTGTGTGAGACAGAGTCTCACTCTGTCACCCTGGGTTGAATGCCATGGTGTCATCATAGCTCATAGCAACCTTAACCTCTTGGATTTAAGCCATCCTCTTGCCTCAGCTTCCCAAGTAGCTGGGACTACAGGCACCTGTTACAGCGCCCAGCTAGTTTTTCTATTTTTAGTAGAGGTGGGGTAGAGACCAGCCTCTTGGTCAGGCTGGTCTGGAGCTCCTGAGCTCAGTCAATCCACCTACCTTTCTTGGCCTCCCAGAGTGCTGGGATTACAGGCATGAGCCACACCCCCAGCCTAGATCAGTGATTTTCATCCGGTGTGCCATGAGAGGATCTTAGGCATACTGGGAAAATTTTTAAAGATCATGAATTAAATTATTTTTGAAAGAAGCTCAAAGCACAGTAAGTATATTCTTTTTGTTACTCGTTTTTCATCAACATAATTTAAGTGTGCCACGGAAGTTTAGTCTAGGTTGGAGTATGCTCTGAGATAAAAAAGGTTGAAACACTGGTTTAGATATAAGCAGGAAATCATGAAAATATGTACTTAATGTAAGCCATTGTACATACCTTCATTGCTTAAAAAAATTTTAAGAGATTTAATTCACTTAGGAAAAGCCAGTTTGGGGCAAGCACTTTTTAATCGCTGTTATTTTCCATTTCATCCCCCTTCTATTTCTTGGTCCAAAGCGTGCACTCGAATAATTTAAAAGATGATGCAATTGACCCAAAGCAGTGCTTTCCAAGCAAGGCCTGTCTTTGAGTTCACGATGGTTTTTTGCGGTGGCATCTGCCTTGGGCACGGTCTGGCAGCCTGAACACGGCTGTGGCACTGTCCCTGGGTCCCTATCCCCTGCCCCAGGGTCTAGGAGCTCTTCCCACCCACTCCTCTTATCTGCACCTTGTTCCTGTCGATGTGAACTCAGATGCATAGAACTCTGAGCCTCGTGAGACCTGTGAAACCCGACACCTGTGGGCTCTTCCAGTTTCCCGGTGCCTGTGCTGTGCGGACCCTGGGCTGCTGTGTCCTCAGGGCCATTCCCAAAGACTGGGACCATGATGGGGGTGGAGAGAACATGGCAAGGCCTCTGCCCTTAGGGCTGTTGAAAATTGGGAGAGGGACTTCAGCGTCCCTTTGAATTTAAGTGAACTTTAGATGGCTTCAGGCACCTCTGTCTAATCATCTGATTAATGTGAGAGGTAAGGGCTGACCAGGGCCTCACCGAAACTGAAGATGAAGGGAGTGCGGACACCCATTCATGGTGCTGTGCCCTGAGATGATGGCTTCTGAGGTGTTTTCCTCATGGAAGAAACACGTGTTAGCAGGGCCGTGGCTGCAGGTGGCTGAGTGTCCCCATGCGTCCCTTTCAGGAGCAGTGTGCTGTTTACGCCCCTCTAGAGTATGTGCCCGGCACCCACCAGTTCGGCCTGACGCAGAGCAGCCACGTGGCATTGCCTTTCAATAAGTCTGGCATCAGGAAGAGGTAGGTATTGTTAAGGGGTCCCTATGGGGCGTGTCTCATGGATGAATGAGTCATAGGGCTGTTCTTCAGCAACAGGGTCTTCTCCAAAAGAACGTTTTCATTTGATGATTGGGAGCTGACTTGCAACCAAACAGCAGCTGTGTAAAGGCAGAGACAGGAGCAGTGTGGGTACAGACCCTACGCCTTAACCGTGGTTAAGTGGGGCTGCTGTGGGCTCCGCCTTACCCCTCCTGGATGTCGGCAGCTTACTGCCCCTCTGTGTATGTAGGGAGGCATGTGGCTATCTGAATCAGTCTTCCTTCTGGAATCCCAAGCCCGGATCAAGCATCATCTGGCCTTCCACTTCCTTCTACTTTGAGCATTCACTAGTCAGATTCAGTTGTCTCCCCAAATGTTTCGCTATGGTCCCCAAATCTGTAGTGCTCTATGTTCCTATGGCCTTTGCACCTGCTGGGAATCCTGCTGTTCCACTAATCTCCAGGCCTGCAGCTCCTCTGTCTTTCAGCCCTCAGATCACCCCAGGCCTACCCACAGCCCTGCAGCACTCTGGGCCTTTCCTTGCACACACGGCTCAGACCCAGGCTTACCTTCACTCTTTTGCAGCTCCTGCTTTTGCTCTCTGGGACTTCACCAGCCTCCATGCCCCTAACCTTTCAGTGTTCTGGTTCCAGCTGCTCCCACAGGCAGACCTGTGACTTCTTTATAAGAGTCCGTCCCCCTTCCCAGTCTGGACTGTAGCAGCCTCCTGTTAGCCAACATCTTCCTCCTCATCTTTCCCCTTCCTGGTCCTACAGTGCTTCCGTGATGTGGAGGCCTCTAGGCTTCATCTCCTTCTGAGGGGGTCCAGGCCACTGTCACAAGTGTGCCACTGCAAACTCCCTCACCACCACCACCCAGCTGCTCCACTGCAGGAGCCCAGGTGAAACCCAGCACTTCGCCTTCTCCATGCTGGGACCCAGGCTGGTCTGACTTCAACTCCATGGCCACCAATCTCAGGCAGAGCCTCCAAACTGTGTGGAGAGCTGGCACATTCCCCAGTGTCCTCACGGTTTATTTTCCATAACTCCTTACTCATCATTGCTCACTTTCGTTTTTTGAGACAGTCTCACTCAGTTGCCCCAGTCTGTAGTGCCATGGTGTCATAGCTCACAGCAACCTCAAACTCCTGGACTCAAGCAATCCTCCTGCCTCAGTCTTCTGAGTAGCAGGGACTAGAAGTACCCACCACAAAGCCCAGTAGTTCACCTATTTTTAGTACAGACGGGGTCTTCCTCTTCCTCAGGCTGGTCTTGAACTCCTGAGCTCAAGAAATCCTCCTGCCTCAGCCTTCCACAGTGCTGTGATTTCAGGCAGAAGCCACTGCGCCACTCATAACTTTTCTATGTCAAAGCCTTACGTACCCCCCTACCTCTCTTCACACCCCAGCTAGTGACTTGCCTCATTGAGAGGACAGAACTGGAGAGCAGCCGCTGGCTTTGTTCCCGGCCCTGAGTCCCTTCTGCTGCATGGATGGAGGGTTCTGCCCTCTGGACCCCATTACTCCTCTCCTCACTCGGACATGTGCAGAAGTCAGTCCTCTCTCCCTAATGCACGACTCCCACCAGACACAGCCCCGTCAGCCTTTTATCCTCAGTCATAGAAGAGCAGCAAACCCCTGTACTGGATATCAGCTCGCTATTTCACTCAGATAACAAGATATACTTGTGACAGTTACCCTATGAGGAAGTTGGGGTTTTTTTTTTGTTCTTTGAGACAGAGTCTCACTTTGTCACCTGGGTAGAGTACTGTGGTGTCATAGCTCACAGCAACTTCAAACTCTTGGGCTCAAGTGATTCCCTTGCCTCAAGTAGCTGGGACTACAGGTGCCCAGCACAATGCCTGGCTATTTTCAAAGACAAAGTCTTGCTCTGGCTCAGGCTGGTCTTGAACCTTTGAGCTCAGACAATCCACCCGCCTCAACCTCCCAGAGTGCTGGGATTACAGGCGTGAGCCACCATGCTGGCCGGAAGATATTCTTGTTATCATTATTTTATAGGTAAAGACATGGAGGCACAGGGAGCTCAAAGTCATATAGCCAGTAAATGGTAGATGTGGGTTCAAACCTGGCCTTGTGGCTCCAGCATCTGTGCCTGTGCAGGGGACGCTCATCCTGAGACCTCCGTGGAAGCATGAAACCACGGATGGTACTGAACCCTCCATGCACTGTTTTCTCCTATATGTGCACACCTAGGATAAAGTTGAATTTATAAGTTAGGCACAGGAAGAGAGTAACAACAAGTAGCTATTAATGGAGCCAACTAAAAGGATATGTTGGCATCACTCCTGTTGTGCTATGGGGCAATTGTTCAGTAAAACAAGGGTGCCTGGAACACAAGCAGTGTGATCCACTACAGGTGATCTGAGGACCGAAGCAAAACTACTGAGTGAGCATGCAGGTGGCGTAGACACGTGGACCTGCTGCCTTGGTTGACTGTGGTTAACCATGGATAAGGGGTCTGCTGGAGTTGCTATGTTCTGTCCCCGCTCTAGAACCCTAACTTCTGAGACAGAGACTCCCCCGGAGGCTTGACACTCACCTCCACACACATGTCCTGTAGTGTAGCTCTGTCTCACAGCAGGCCTTCTGGAAGAGTGGCCTTACGTGGCTGTCTGTCCTTCCATCAGGGATCATTCTCCTTTAACCACTCAATCAGCCTCCCCTGCTCCCCTCTGGGCCCTCAAACTGACTTGCTGGCCACTCAGCCTGGCTCTCCTGGACCCCCGCCACGGCCCTCTGGCTCTCTGCCTGTGCCTCACTCAGTCTCCTTTGCCTGGTCCATCCCACACATCCTCCTGGGGTGGCTGAGTTCCAGTGGTTTTAAAATACCACCTAGATAGGGAAACACCCTCCTGTCCTCTGTGACACCTCTGGGGGGAATCAGGGGTACAGGGACAGTGAGCCTCACCCAGCAGCAGGGACTTCCCTCCTCCCCAGACCTGCCCTGCTGCTCTTTACCATGTCAGCACCAAAGCCTAGACCTACAGATTATTTTACTATTTTTTTTCACTCCCTGAACCGAGTCTGTCAGAGACCCCTCTTACTTCTTTCTCCAGAACTTTCCCTGCATCAGTTCAGCTCCTCTGTGTCCCCACTGCCACCTGGTCTAAGTAAGCCCCCTTGTCCGTGTGGACCATTGTGACAGCTGCCTGGTGACCCTGTTTCACCTGACTTGTTCTTCACACCAGAGGATCTTTTAAAGATGTCAATCAAGTCACACTCACTTCCTCCTCTAAACCTGTAACTTCCCACTGTGTTTAAAATAAAGTCCGAATACACCCAGCTCCTCCCCAGCAGGACAGAGGAGCCCCTCCCTCCCTCTTTCCCTGTGTGCTCCAGCAACTGACCATGGTAGTCCCTCTGAGAAAGGCCTGATGCCACTTCCCTCCACCCCCACGTGGCCACAGGTGGAGTTCCTGGCAGCTGACCATAAGCAAATTAATTTGACGGGCTCTGTGTCACCCTCACCCAGGGTGATGACTTTTCCTGCTCAGCTCTGTGGGGCTTGCTGCTTTGGAAAGCTCTCAGCTGAAGTAGCATCTTCCAGAATTGTCTGACTACTTAGTGGAGCCTCTGTGGGATGAAACCATGGCTCCCTGATGCATCTCTGGTGTCAGTACCAGGAGAAGGGATCGCCCTCTTTGTTCATTGCTCTATCTTCATCCCAGAAAAGCTCTGACAGACACAGGGACATGCTAACCATTTATTAAATGAACGTGTGCGTGAATGAATGGACGATGCCTCTCCTGAGATG
Source organism: Nycticebus coucang (assembly GCF_027406575.1). Lineage (NCBI taxonomy): Eukaryota > Metazoa > Chordata > Mammalia > Primates > Lorisidae > Nycticebus > Nycticebus coucang. The sequence goes on from NC_069797.1 coordinate 6,140,156, forward strand.
TTCCATGTAAATGCTGGGAGGACTTCCAGCTTCTCTCTCTGAGGTTACTCCTTCCTGAGTAAGGCTCCTGTCCCCCAAATTCTCGGTGCAGCTGAGCCTTTGCACCTTCACCTCCAGCGGCCTTGTCTATTACGTGGCTCACCAGAACCAGGTGGACTACGCCACGCTGCAGCTGCACGGCGGCCACCTCTACTTCATCTTTGATCTCGACAAAGGCAGAACAAAGGTATCCCACTTGGCGCTGCTCAGTGATGGCAAGTGGCACACGGTAAGTCCCCAAGAGGCCTGTGGCCCGCCTGTCACTGGGGCTCACTCCATTATGCCCCCCCCTTTTTTTATTAAATCATAACTGTGTACATTAATGCCATCATGGGGATGTCAATCCCCATGTCATGATTGACTAGTTTTATAGACCGTTTGACATATTTTCATCACACTGGTTAACATAGCCTTCCTGGCATTTTCTTAGTTATTGTGTTAAGACATTTACATTCTATATTTACTAAGTTTTGCATGTACCGTTGTAAGATGCACCACAGGTGTAATCCCACCAGTCACGCTTCCTCCACCCCCTTCCTCCCTCCCTCTCCTCCCTCTCCCCCTTCCTCATATTCTTGGGTTATAACTGGGTTATAGCTTTCATATAAAAGCCATAAATTAGTTTCATAGTAGGGCTTGGTATATTGGATACTTTTTCTTCGATTCCTGAGATACTTTACTAAGAAGAATGTGTTTTAGCTCCATTCATGTAAACATGAAAGAGGTAAAGTCTCCATCTTTCTTTAAGGCTGCATAATATTCCGTGGTGTACATATACCACAATTTATTAATCCATTCATGGATCAATGGGCACTTCGGCTTTTTCTATGACTTAGCAATTATGAATTGGAATGCAGTAAACATTCTGGTACACATATCTTTGTTTTAGTGTGATTTTTGGTCTTCTGGGTATATACCTGGTAGAGGAATTATAGGATTGAATGGCATATCTATTTTAGATCTCTTAAGTGTTCTCCAAACATCTTTCCAAAAGCAATGAATTAATTTGCATTCCCACCAGCAGTGTAGAAGTGTTCCCTTTTCTCCACATCCAGGCTAACATCTCTGCTCTTTGGATTTTGTGATATGGGCTAATCTTACTGGAGTTAGATGATATCTCAAAGTAGTTTTGATTTGCATTTCTCTAATGATTATAGATGATGAGCATTTTTTCATATGTCTGTAGGCCATGCACCTATCTTCTTCAGAGAAGTTTCTCTTCAAGTCCCTTGCCCAGCCTGCAATGGGATCACTTGTTCTCTTCTTGCTTATATATTTGAGTTATCTGTGGATTCTGGTTATTAAACCTTTGTCGGATACATAACCTGCAAATATCTTCTTCCATTCTGAGGGCTGTCTTCTTGCTTTACTTACTGTGTTCTTGGCTGTGCAGAAGCTTTTTAGTTTGATCGGGTCGCAGTAGTGTATTTTTGAAGCTGCTTCAATTGCCTGGGGAGTCCGCCTCATAAAATGCTCACCCAGACCAATTTTTTCAAGGGTTTTCTTGAAAAAGGTTTTCATGCACTTTCTTCTAGTATTTTTATAGTTTCATGTCTTAAATTTAAATTTTTATCCCAGTGAGAGTCTATCTTAGTTAATGGTGAAAGGTATGGGTCCAGTTTCAGTCTTCTACAGGTTGCCAGCCAGTTCACCCAGCACTATTTGTTAAATAGGGAATCTTTTAACCACTGAATGTTTTTAATTGCCTTGTCAAAGATCACATAATGTTAAGCTGGTGGATTCGTCTCTTGGTTCTCTATTCTTTTCAGATATTTACTTCTCTGTTTTTGTGCCAGTACCATGCTGTTTTGATCTCTATCGATTTATAGTATAGTCTGAGGCCCGGTAGCGTGATTCCTCCTGCTTTGTTTTTATTTCTGAGTAATGTCTTGGCTATTCGATGTTTTTTCTGATTCCATATAAAAAAAAAAGTATTATTTTTGGAGCTTTAATAGGGATTGCTTTAAAATTGTATATTGCTTTGGGAAGTATGAACATTTTTACCATGTTGATTCTTCCCAGCCATGAGCATGGTATATTTTTCCATTTGTTAACATTTTCAGCTATTTCTTTTCTTAGAGTTTCATAGTTCTCTTTATAGAAATCTTTCATGTCCTTTGTTAGATAAACTCTCAAATATTTCATCTCTTTGGCACTACTGTGAATAAATAGCATACTTAATTGTTTCTTCAGCTTGACTATTGTTGGTATATATAAAGGCTACCGATTTATGAATGTTGATTTTGTAACCTGGGATGCTGCTGTATTCCTTGATCACTTCTAAGAGTTTTGTAGTAGAATCCCTGGTGTTTTCCAGATAAACAATCATATCATCTGTGAAGAGCAAATGTTTGATTTCTTCTGACCCTATATGGATACCTTTGATCGCCTTTTCTTCCGTAATTGCAATGGCTAAAACCTCCATTACAATGTTAAAGAGCAGTGGAGACAATGGGCAGCCTTGTCTGGTTCCTGTTCTGAGTGCAAATGATTTCAATTTAACTGCATTCAATACGATATTGGCTATGGATTTGCTGTAGATGGCCTCCATCAGTTTAAGAAATGTCCCTTCTATACCAATTTTCTTAAGTGTTCTCATCTTGAAGGGGAGCTGGATATTATCAAAAACTTTTTCTGCATCAATTGAGAGAATCATATAGTCTTTGTTTTTTAATTTGTTTATGTGCTGAATTATATTTATAGATTTACGTATATTGAACCAGCCTTTGAGACCCTGGGATAAAACCAACTTGGTCATGATGTATAATTTGTTTGATGTGTTGCTGGATTCTGTTTGTTAGGATCTTGTTGAACATTTTTGCATCTATATTTGTTAGTGATATTGGTCTATAAATTTCTTTTCTTGTTGGGTCTTTTCCTGGTTTGGGAATCAGGGTGATGTTTGCTTCATAGAACATGTTGTGTAGTCTTCCTTTTTGTATATTTTGGAACAGGTTGGGTAACATCGGTACTCATTCTTCTTTAAAGGTTTGGTAGAATTCTGATGTGAAACCATCTGCTCCTGGGCTTTACTTTTTAGGGAGATTTTGTATGGTTGATGCTATTTCAGAACTTGATATGGGCCTGTTCAGCATTTCCACTTGACTCTGGCTAAGTCTTGGAAGGTGACATGCTTCCAAGTATTGGTCAATTTCCTTCAGATTTTGATATTTCTGAGAATAAAGTTTCTTGTAATACTCATTAAGGATTTTTTGAATTTCTGAAAGTCTGTTGTTATTTCGTCTTTGTTGTTTCTGATTGATGAAATTAGAGATTTTACTCTTTTTTTCCTGGTTATGTTGGCCAAAGGTTTATCTATTTTATTGACCTTTTCAAAAAAACAACTTTTTGATTTATTGATCTGTTGTATAATTCTTTTGTTTTCAATTTCATTTAATTCTGCTCTAATTTTGTTTTTTTTCTTTTCTTCTACTGGGTTTGGGGTTGAAATGTTCTTTCTTTTCCAGTTACTTGAGATGTCCTATTAAGTTGTTAACTTCCTTTCTTACCGTTCTCTGGAGAAAGGCTTGCAGTGCTATACATTTCCCTCTTAGGACTGCCTTCGCGGTATCCCAGAGGTTCTGATAATTTGTTTCTTCATTGCCATTTTGTTCCAAAACTTTGGCAGTTTCCTTCTTAATGTTATCTGTGACCCAGCTATCATTCAGCATAAGGTTATTTAGGTTCCATATTTTTGTATGAGTGTGCAGATTACTGTTGTTACTGAGTTCAAATTTTATTCCATGGTGCTCCGAGAAGATGCAAGGAATAATTTCTATTCCTTTAAATTTACTGAGGTTAGGCTTGTGACCTAAGATGTGATCAATGTTGGAGTATGTTTCATGGGCTGATGAGAAGTATGTGTATTCAGTTTTGTTGGGATGAAATGTTCTGTAGATGTCTGATAAATCCAAATGTTGGATTCTAAAATTTCTTTGCTCAGCTGCTTATTGGAGGATCTATCCAACACTGCCAAGGAGTGTTGAAATTTCTGACTATTATGAAGCTGGAGGAAATCAAGTTGCTCATGTCTGTTAGAGTTTCTTTTATAAATTGAGGTGCGTTATGGTTGAGTGCATAGATATTAATAATTGAAATTTAATCATATTGAGTATTACCCTTAACACATATGAAGTGACCATTCTTATCCTTCCTTCCTTTTGTTGGTTTAAAGCCTATTTTGTCTGCAAATAGAATTGCAACACCTGCTTTTTTCTGATTACCATTTGCCTGAAATATGGACGATCATCCTTTCACCCTGAGTCTGTATTTATCTTTTAAGGTAAGATGCGATTCTTGTATGCAGCAAATATCTGGCCTGAGTTTTTGTATCCAGTCATATAACCTGTGCCTTTTTAGGGGACAGTTTAAGCCATTCACTTAATGGAGAATTTTGATAAGTCTGGTAAAATTTTGGGTATCGAGTTTTTTGAAAGTCCAGTGGACATTTTTAATACTTTCACCACTGTGGAAGTTGGAGTTTGATCAAAAGTTTCTGAGTGAGTTTGCTTTAGTTGTAGAAGATTGGGCTGCTCATTATGGAGGATAGGTCTGAAAATATCCTAAAGAGCTGGTTTGGTTATGGCAAATTTCTTCAACATATGAATGTTATTAAAGTATTTCATTTCTCCATCATAAATGAAACTCACTTTAGCTGGATACGTTATATGGGGTTGAAAGTTATTTGTTTTAGGAGATGAAAAGTCGATGACTACTCTCTTCTGGCTTGAAAAGTTTCAGCAGAGAGATCTTCAGTCATTCTAGTTTTCTTCACTTTGTAGGTAATGGATTTCTTACGTCTGTCTGCTTTCAGAATTTTCTCCTTCATATTAACTTTAGCGAAGTTAATTATGATATGCATGGGGGATGTCTTATTCAGGTTGAGTTGTGCTGGGGTTCTGAAACTTTCTGCTATGTGAATTTTCGAATCTCTTGGCATCTCTGGAAAAGTATCTTTCATAATTTCATGGAGAAGGGCCTCTGTGCCTTGTAAGTCCACTTCATCACTTTCAGGGATTCCAATGAGGCGGATTTTAGCCTTCTTCGAATTATCCCAGAGCTCTCTGAGAGAATGATCCATTTTTGCTTTCCATTTCTCTTCCTCTTTGAGATTTTGGGAGCATTCAAAAGCTTTGTCTTCAATATCAGAAATCCTTTTTTCTGCTTGCTCCACTCTGTTACTGAGGGATTCTACTGTATTTTTCAGATCTTTGAGGGCTGCAAATTCTTGCTTCATTGCATCAAAATGTTTGGTGGTTTTGTCTTTAAATTTGTTAAATTCTTGAGATAAGTTTTGAATTGCTCCTCGAATTTCTAATTCCAAATTTTCTTCCATTCTATTAATCTTGTTTGCAATCCAAGTTCTGAATTCGATTTCTGACATCTTGGCCAGCTGTTTATGAGTGGGATCTTCAGTTACATCTGCCATATCTTTTCTTGGGGGTGTTGATCTATTCTGGTTGTTCATGTTACCAGAGTTTTCCCACTGATTCTGCGCCATGATTATTTTACACCATTTGACTTTTCCCCTGGAGCTTTGTTGAGTACCCATACAGTGCTACGGCCTGAGAAACTGGGGACCTGTTTGGTGTGGTGGGGCTAAGTGGCTCTGTCTTGTTTTCTGTCCGACCCAAGTGAAACAGTTGCTCTGGGTTGAAGTATCAGCTGTTGAGAAATACCAGCAATTAAGTCACCCCGCCCCCCCATAGATAACAATTGGAAAAGGAAAATCAAACCTTTCTACAACCACACACCCAGGACACCACTTGGATAGTCTTCGGGCAATTGGCTAAGTTCAAAAAGTCCAAATCAATTGTCTCAGTCAGTACCTGTCTCAGGTGGGAGAGTTTAAAAGGTCTCTGGCAACTAGATCACAGGGGTCTGCTGACAACTCAAATATGACTTGCTCCAGTGCTCTGTGAAGTCAGGAGGACCCACCCAGCAAATAGATTAGTCTGGAAAGGTTGATGTGTCCTTCCCAACCTTGCACCTCAGTCACACCTCTGTAACCCCACAGGCCTGTGACGCAGTTGCTTCCAATGAGCAGATACTCCAGGTTTTTACACCTGTCTGAATCACAAGGAATTCTATATATGCTCAGCCAGGCCTCTATCCAGCAGGGGGAGGTGAGGCCTGACAACCTCAGGCTCTTGATGGAGGCTTGGGGATGTTCACTCAGTTCTAGCCCCGCCCCTGATTGATGTTACTGACAGAACAGAACAACTTTGCGGGAATTTATTTCTGCCCCTGCTAAATTCCCCTGCAGAAGAGAACCTGTTTTGAGTTCCCAGAACCTGCACCTCAGGCCCTATCTTTGCTCCTGCAGGTTTGTATTCACAACACGATTAGCTGTCAGTTCTAGACTCCTGCCTGCCTTTGTCTATAGGCTGACGATCCCCTGAGGGCCGGGTGCATCTTAGGCTCAGTAAAGTGGTCCTCTTAGACAGCCCCACCCTGGGAATCTTCCAGCTCTGAGTGTGTGTTTTTTAGTCCACTCACTCCACAAGGGCAGCAGCAGCACAGATGTAGGGCCCACCGCACACACCCTCTCCTCTGTGGCTGCAGAGCTCCCAGCGCTTGCAGCTGCATCCCTCCCTACACCACAGGGGAGAACTTGCCACCTGGCACCATCAGTCCAGCCTGCAGGCTGAGGTCAGCACCCTTGGCGACCCTGAGGTATTGTGGGGAGAGCCAGGTCTGGCTGCTAGCGCAAGAGCTGCAGCTACCACATTCTCACCATGAAAGGTCCCACAAGAGTTTCCATTGGTCTCTGTGCTCAGCCCCCTGTGAATACGTGCTGGGATGCGGTCCTGCAGTGCAGCTTGCGCACTTGTACTCAAAGGCTTTCTTGGCCTTACTTGTTCTGAGGTGGGAGGTGTGAGGCTCCCATGAAGTTGTTGACTGACCACATGGGCTTCCTGGATTGAGCACAGACTCCTCCAGGAAAAGTGAAGAGGTGAGGAGGCGGGTGAAAGCCAGGAGGCGAGGCGATAGGATGGCTTCTACAGTGAAGATGATTTTGGGGTTGGAGAGTAAGAAGATCTAGGAGTCCCCGGGGAGACTCCAGTCACTGTGTGTTCTCAAGTCCCTATTACTGTGTCCACAAAAAACATCTTAGAAAAATCCAGGAAGAGGCCTTTGCTGGTGACGCAAAGAAAGTGGAGCAGATCCTTTCCTCATAAAAAATGGCGTGGATGATACAGACAAGAAGAACAGGTACTAGGAAGGGGGAGGCTAAGGCCATGGCTGGACCAGATGGGAGGTGGGGTGTGGGGTATCCCCCTTCCCAGGCCAGTCCTTACTCTCTTCCCCCCGCCCCCATTCCCAGGGCAGTCAACCCTTCTGTTTCCCCCCATTCCCGGGCCAGCCCTCCCTCCTGTCTCCCCCAATTCCCAGGCCAGCCCTCCCTCCTGTCCCCTAGGGAACTGGGCTTTCCTCTCTCCCCAGGCACCTGGGACCGGGAAACCTTGGAGGGGTCCAGGTCAGGCCAACCTTGAGCAGCAACTCAAAAACAAAACTTAAACTGGTTTACAATCCACACATCATTCCCCATTTAGAGGTGTTATTGACAATTGTAAAATGATATTGGTACGGTGGTGGTGCCCCAGCCAGCTCTGCTGAACTGAGGGGAGGATCTCCACCCTGGGGGTGTTTGTATCTCACTGGGGCTGATGGTGCAGTTGGTGTGGAGGCAGCAGGCAGAGGAGCCAGCAGGTTGGTGGATGGGGTGTCCATAGGAAGCTCCAGTGGCCAGAGAGGCCAGTCTACTGCTGGGGGGACAACTCCAGGTTGCCAGCTCAGGAGGGGCTGTGGTGCTTCTGCCCCTGGCCTCTGTCTCCCTTCTCTTGCCACCTTGCACTTTTGGGTAAGCAGGGAATCTCCCCATTTCCCATTTATTAATGGATGGATTAATAAACTATTGTACATATATATCATGCATTACTATTCAGCCATAAAAAATAAGGATTTCATATTATTTGTAACAACTTGGATGGATTTAGAGAACATTCTCCTAAGTAAAGTATCACAATACTGGAAGGACAAGCATCACATCTCCTAAGTACTTAATTAAAACAAGTAGATTAATAACTACACGCTTATGTGAAAGAAAAAAATTCATCTTTTGTTTAAGAGAAAGAATGTCACTCTGTCACCCTGAGCAGAATACTGTGGCATCATCATAGCTTACACCAACTTCAAACTCTTGGACTCAAGAGCTCTGCTTGCCTCAGCCTCCTGACAGCAAGTGCCCACCATGATGCCTGGCTAATATTTCTATTTTTTAAATAAAGATGGGGTCTTACCCTTGCTCAGGCTGGTGTTGAACTCCTGAGCTCAGGCAATCTACCTGCCTCAGCCGACCAGAGTGCTGGGTTTACAGGTGTGAACCACCATGCCTGGTAGAAAAATTTAATTGAATTCAAGAAGGGGAATTGGGGGAAGGTGGAGGCTAAATTCTCACCTTATGGGTCCGTTGCCTGGGCATCTTGCACACTTACTGGATGAAAGGCGCAATTGCAACCCAGACTTTAAAACTACAAAAAATCTCTGTAACCTATTCATATGTACCCACATATTAACCAGAAAAATTTTTTAAAAATCTTTTTTTATAAATTGTTTTATTTTCTTACAATATTAAATGCTCAGTGAAAAACTGTTATATGAAAAAAATCTGAATGAATCTAAGGACCTTCAGTATAAGAAACTATCGGGAAGTTGTTTTTTTTTTTTTTTTTTTTTTTTTAATTGTTGGGGATTGATTGAGGGTACAATAAGCCAGGTTACACTGATTGCAATTGTTAGGTAAAGTCCCTCTTGCGATCATGTCTTGCCTCCATAAAGTGTGACACACAACAAGGCCCCACCCCCCTCCCTCCATCCCTCTTTCTGCTTCCCCCCCCAATAACCTTAATTGTCATTAATTGTCCTCATATCAAAATTGAGTACATAGGATTCATGTTTCTCCATTCTTGTGATGCTTTACTAAGAATAATGTCTTCCACTTCCATCCAGGTTAATTCACATTTACATTCACAACAATGATATACCCCCAAAATCTTTTCAGTTGAAAGTCAAGAAACGTACTATGCAGAAGTTTGGTGACGTGCTCAGAATAACAACACAGATCAGTAATTTGGACCCTTATCTTCTAATTTGAACATTCACAGTCTTTCCACTTCACCATGCTGCCTCCAGCCTGTCTGTCTCAATAAGAATCACCACACATTGTAACAAGAAAAAGGGGTCATTTGCATAGGTACATTAAACACACCCTAGACAAAATTTGTAGAATTTCTTGTTGGTCAACTGAAGTTATTGCCCCCTTCATAATTGTTGATATTTCAATGCCTGTTTGAAATAATAAGGTATCTTAATGCAGTACTTTTCAAAATTAATGTGCATACAAACTACTTGAAGATCTTGTTAAAAATGCAATTTCTTTCAGGTGATGGCAGATGATGTGTCTCCTACCATTGATTTTTTTAGAAGCGAGCACTAAGTGGGCATTAGTTCACACTTACAATTTACATATTCTATTTGCAAGATTAGAAAAAGGACTTAATGGAAGAAGGGATTGTTATGACTTCAAGCTGTCATTCTCAAACTTTGCTACATACAGCATCATAAGGGGTGATGGGTGATTTAAAAATCCCAATAACAAGTAACACACAGATAGATTAAATCAATATCCAAGGATGACCAGGGATAGCTATTTTTAAACCTCCCTAGAAATTCCACTGTGATTGCAGAGGCTTGACACTCTTAAGTGTGGTCTGCAGACCAGAAGCATCAGTGTCCATGAAAGGTTGTTAGAGAAACAGCCTCATGCTTTACACCAGACCAATTGCAGTAACGGCTGCATTTCAACAAGATCTCTGGGTGATTTTTATGCACTTTAATATTTATTTGAAAAGCACTAAAGCATTTGGAACAAGATGTTTCATCCTTTGTTTTGTTTTACTAAGCTCTCTTTTCAGGTATAAGTAGGAATGTTGGTAGACAGTGAAGGTTTTCAGTACTAAGAAAAAGCTTCAGAAACTATCACCAAAACAGTGAATATAAATGCTTACTATATCTGGTGATGGTAACTTTTTGCAAAACTGTGTTAGTGTCAGAATGGAGATGGAAGTAAAATTATCATCAGAATAAAAGTAAATGAAAGACAAAAAAATAGAGATAGATACTGTAATCTAAATCTTCATGAAGCTTAGCAGGTTGGTGGTATAGAGTGGGCATTGTATTATAAGTTTCTTTTTTTGTTTCTTGTTTTGTATATTTTTAGATGAGAGAAACTAGTGCATATTTATAAACTAAGAAGGAGTCAGAAGTAATTGGTCAAAATAGAAAAGGAAGGATTATATGATAGTGATGATATGAATCTTATCACAAGGTAAAAAGGAAGGACACTGTTACAAAGGGGACAGTGGTGAAAAGAACCTAAGAATCGTGAGAAGAATATAGCCATGGATTCTACTTTCAAGGGAAAGAATGATGGGAAATACAGGCACCCTAAAGCAGCGTGGTAAGTAATGATAGCGTAAGCACAGAAAATATGGTAACACAGCAAAGGCACTCAGATACTGTGCTTGGGATTGGTCAAGGTGGAAGTCTGGAAAAGACTTCCACTAAATAGAGAGGAGAGTGGAAGCCAGAGGAGTATGAAAGGAAATGCAGTAGAGAAGTAGATGTACCTTAGCAGTTGAATCCAATTTAGCCTATCTGTAGCATTAAGAGCTTACTTCCTGGGTGAGTGAGTCTGGAAAGGGTAAAAAGAGATGAGGGGAAGATGGTGAAAACTGCAAACAGGTGAGTTTATGGAGCTTTCTTTAAGGTAACTAAGTATTTGAGTTTTTCTCCTGAGGGAAAATTTCATCATCATACTCCCCTAAAAAAAATGATTGCAGTAACAATGGAAAGATTATCTAACTGTACAGTTAAAGGTAATTATAGATGATGAGGAGATAATTGAGCTCTTGTAGTTATGTGGGCAGAGGTTAATAATAGTAAGAAATAGTAGGAGAATGGAAAGATGGTGAAACCATTCCATAGTTTTAGGTAAGACTGATAGAACTGGGGTTAGAAACACGTACAAGAGATACTCAGGTGTTAGAAGCAAACGACTTGCTGTAAGATATGACTCAGGGAGTAGGGCACACAAATCTTTTGTCTTATAGGTTACTTTGGGAGTAAGTATGGTAATATAGATAATGATTTTGGTTTTGGAAATAATGGCATTCACTGAATAATTAGAAGTAGGACTCTGAAGGTTATGATTGAGATGTGGGGAAAAGAAACAGATTTGGAAACTTCAGCATACACATGGCACTTCAATCCATCAAGGAAAACCAGGTAAACTGAAAAAAAGGTAGAAAAAAGGCTCAGAACAAGATCTTTAGGAACACCAACTTTTCAACAATGACTGGAGTCTTAAAGTAGAAAAAAAGTAAGAGGACAGCATAGTGTAAAGGGAGTTGAAGAAAAAGAGATTGTTAACTCTTTCTCAAAAATAAAATAAGGAAATTGTCCAAAAGTGACCATTGAATTTTGAGTAAAAGAAGTTCATGATCACAGCTAGAAATTTTCACAGAGCCTCAAGGGAGCATGGAAGATGGAAGTAGAAATGGTCTCGAATTTAAGACTCATAATCCATAGGAGGAGGAGCCTTTCTCAACATGTTTAACATGGGCAAACATTTATTCAAAATCCTTTTTATGATTTAGGCTATTCTGTTTCCTCATCACAAAACCATTTCTTTAAAATAAGGAATATTAACATTTTTATTTTATGTTAATGTAATCTACATATGCTATATATGTGTGTGTGTATATATATAGCATATACATTTTAGTGACTTATCTAGTCTTAAATTTTAAAAATAGTCGTGTATGAAATAATTAAGTTTCTGTAAAACAGTCTATGTATATGACAGTAGTCCCATAACATTATAATACCTTAGTTTTACTGTACATTTTCTTTGTTTATATATATTTAGATATACAAATGCTTACCAGTGTGTTACAGTTGCCTACACTGTTCACTACAGTAACATCCTATATAGCTTTGTCACCTCAGATCAATAGTCTACACAATATAGGCACAGCCTCCTTGGTCTGTATAAATACACTCTAGGATGCTCGCACAGTGTTGCAATTGCCTAATAGCACATTTCTCGGAAAGTATTCCCTTCATTCAGCAGTACATGACTGCATTTGTTTTGGTTTCTCTTCTCCTCTAACCCCTGGTAAATTCCTCAGATAAGAAGAAAATCTTATTTCATGCATATCCTTATTTTCAAAACAGCTGAACAAAGGTAATTTATATATTCTCAAGGTTAAATTTTATTACAACACACACATTAGAAACCCTTTTAGCAGAGGGTTTTTTTTACACCATTTTACACCATAATTTTTACACCATTTGAGTTTCCTAGGGGCTTCATGTCTATTACATTCCCATATAACATTTTGGAAAATTTGTATATTATCCATCTTGCTCCAGATATAGGTCTTGCTAATATTTATGCCTACTCAGTAGATAATGCTTTTTATTGGTTTTTGTTTTACTTTCTGAATGTGCCAGGGATTACACACAATAGTGAATGGGATGTTAGTTGTAGCAGTGGGCAGCACCCAAATCACCTAGCCGGGCTTTTCCAAGTGTCAATCCCCAGACCCTACCCAATCCCTATCCCGTTTGAGTAAGTAGGTCCAAGAAGCTCAGGAGCATATTGTTGATGATTTACTGCTGATTCAGATGCAGCTCTTTAGTTGCAAAACAGGGAAATACCATTAAAATATCATATGATTAATTACCTTTTGTGTTTCTAAGCATCTCATTTTAGAATAGAAGAAATCATAGACATTCAAGCATTGCTAACTGCCCTGCCCACACACTTTTTAAAATATTACTTTCTTCATAAATATCCAATGGTACAATTTTATTTCACAGGAGACATAGAAATATTGAAGTGGAAACATCGCATGAACGAGACTATCACTGTTGTCTTACAATCGCCCTTCCAGTATGAGTATAAAATGTGGACAAGGAAATGATCCAACTTTGAGTATAGGGAGTAGACATTTTCACAGTGATTATAAATTATATTTTCTATGACCATTTCTTAAAATAACAGAAATTATGATACATGGTTGTGCCAGATGTTGGAGATTTTTGTGATTTTATATTCACTCAAAGGAAATTGCGGTTTGCAGAAAGCATTTTCAGAGAAAAAATACGTATTAGCTCTATTTATGCCAATTTATTCATTTCAGATTGAATTTTTCTATTTACTCCAAGGGGAGAAGGACGAAACCTGTTTTACAGCTATTATAAAATATTAGTGAATCTAATATCAAAATCAAATATAAGTTGCTTATGAATAATCATTAATTTCTATTACACACACCACTTTTGTTGCGTCAGGAAAACGTTCAATGCACAACTTTATGACTGCACAGGAAGCATCTATCTGTGATTCTTGGCAAACAGTGTTTCCTATGGTTAATTCTTGATCATCATTTCTCTTATAGGATATTTAAAAAGGAAAAATAATTGTGAAGAGTGTACTCTCCAAATCACATCTCCCCTTCTGTCATTTAGGGAACATGATTGTTAGTAAATATCTACATTGATATGCACCCTAGGGAAAAAGGTATAATATTTCCTGAATTGAAGTGTAAATGATAAAACAATGAAGAAGATTTCTTAGAAGCATAACAGTTAAGGGATGCTTGACTCCTACTCGGTGAAAGATAAAATGCTAACCTTGGATCAACTAGAGAATCATCAGTGTAGATATACATAGAGGAATGCTTATTTTTTTTGTTGTTGTTGTTGCAGTTTGGCCGGGGCTGGGTTTGAACCCGCCACCTTCAGCATATGGGGCCGGCGCCCTGCTCGCTGAGCCACAGGTGCCACCCGAGGAGTGCTTATTAATTTGCTATCTAATTGTCTCTCTAATGAATTTAGCCAATTATAACATAATGTAAAGGGCAATGGTCAGCGGGTTCTTTTATAGAGAAATCATGGGTCATAAAATATGGTTCTGTGAGGTACTGGCACTTTATTAATTTCAGTCGCCCTATAATTAAATCTGCATATGCAGCAGTAAAATCTACCAAATCATCAACTGATGTGTATTTAGCCTCTGGTCTCAGTGACATTTAATTAGTTAGCAGACAACCAAATGCCAACCCTTCTTTTCTAGCGGCTGACAGTTTATATGTACGATTTTTTTCTTCCCAATCTTCCTCTTTTCTCTGATAAACCTTGACATGATTTCAACAATGATGCCTCACAAAATGGAAGCAAATTATGTATATAAATGTGGGACAGTTGAAAATGAGAGAAATAGAAAGATTATGTATGGGTTTGAATGCAAAATAGCCTTGTAAATTCTTATTTTACTGAAATTATATTCTTCTAACGATTGGAAACAGTAAATATTAAACTAAAAAGGCATGTTTTTGAAGCAATATAGTTTCTCTCTAACAGATGTGTATTAAGTCTTAATTGTGCTTCAGTATGTAGCTTTTTACCACATATGGGGATTTTCATTAACTTTATATGAATTTCTGTACATTAAGTCAGAAAGAACTCCTTCCTGCCAAGAAAATTGCAGAGTGTGGGCTGGGATGCGAACTTTCAGTCATAACCTCTAACTTTCCCTCAGCAGTAGACTGACTTTAAATCCTGGCTTTCAGACACGTAATGCTGTTAGAATTACACAGTGATCCAGCAGGCAATCTAAACCTCTCGTAAAAGTTAGTTATATAACAAAGAATAAAAAATTCTATCAAAAAGATTGGTATTTCCTAAAGAATTGTGAAGAAAGAATCTCACTTTGAAAATGAAGTGAGGATAATACAAAACATGAAGTAAGAAACAATATGTGGATGTTCATTAACACTTAAATTTTAACACCTCCCAAAAGAAATGCACTGTGTAAAAAAGTAATAATATTGAAAATATGTCCAATATATCAATATCATTCTTCTTATGGTCATCATTTGATGTATTTCTAACATAGTTTAGAATTCTATGCAATTTTGTAAAATTTTCTAAAATGGATACTTTGTTTCCTATTATTCTTTGTATAATCTATGAAGCTTTCAGTAAGGTAAAGGACATCATAGCAAATTATAGTGTTTTATTGGTCGAGAATGTGCTGCATGAAGATTGTCATCAAATGATTTATTATAGAAAGTAAAAAAAATCAGTAAAATTGTGATTTTTATTTTATTTTTTTTATTAAATCATAACTGTATACATTGATATGATCATGGGGCATCATACACTTACTTCATAAACCATTTGACACATTTTTATCACAGTGGTTAACATAGCCTTTCCAGCGTTATCTCAGTTACTGTGCAAAAACCTTTACATTCTACATTTAACAAGTTTCGCAAATACCCTTGTAAGATGCACCACAGGTGTGATCCCACCGATCCCCCTCCCTCTACCCACCCCCTCCTTTCCCACTTCCCCCTATTGTTAAGTTGTAACTGGGTTATAGCTTTCATGTGACAGCCCCAAATTAGTTTCATAGTAGGGCTGAGTACATTGGGTACTTTTTCTTCCATTCTTGAGATACTTTATTAAGAAGAATATGTTCCAGCTCCATCCATGTAAACATGAAAGAGGTAAAGTCTGCATCTTTCTTAAAGGCTGCATAGTATTCCATGGTATACATATACCACAATTTATTAATCCATTCGTGGATCGATGGGCACTTGGGCTTTTTCCATGACTTAGCTATTATGAATTGGGCTGCAATAAACATTCTGGTACAAATATCTTTGTTATGTTGTGGTTTTTGGTCTTCTGGGTATATGCCCAGCAGAGGAATTACAGGATTGAATGGCAGATCTATTTTTAGATCTCTGAGTGTTCTCCATATATCTTTCCAAAAGGAATGTATTAATTTGCATTCCCACCAGCAGTGCAGAAGTGTTCCCTTTTCTCCGCATCCACGCCAACATCTCTGGTCTTGAGATTTTGTGATATAAGCTAGTCTTATTGGAGTTAGATGGTATCTCAAAGTAGTTTTGATTTGCATTTCTCTGATGATTAAAGATGATGAGCATTTTTTCATATGTCTGAAGGCCGTGCGCCTGTCTTCTTCAGAGTAGTTTCTCTTCAAATCCCTTGCCCAGCCTGCGATGGGATCCCTTGTTTTTTTCTTGCTGATGCGTTTGAGTTCTCTGTGGATTCTGGTTATTAAACCTTTGTCAGAGATATACCCTGCAAATATCTTCTCCCATTCTGAGGGCTGTCTGCTTGCTTTGCTTACTGTGTTCTTAGCTGTGCAGAAGATTTTTAGTTTGATCAAGTCCCAGTAGTGTATTTTTGAAGCTGCTTCAATTGCCCGGGGGGTTCTCCTCATGAAATACTCACCCAGACCAATTTCTTCAAGGGTTTTCCCTGCATTCTCCTCTAGTATTTTTATAGTTTCAATTGTGATTTTTAACAGGAAACAATTTGAAATTACTAAAATTAAGCTTTTTATGGCAAGGCTATTGTAAATTGACAAGAGTTATGATTATATACAACACCTGGAGATTTTGTATACATAGTTTTTACACCAAAGGAGAAAGTGTAGTCATGTGTTAGATGTAATATAACTTTGATATGTATGATTATAAATGCCAGTATTAAAATATGATTATTATTAAATAATCAGTTTTTCTAGATATGCTTATAGGTCCTTTTGCAAAGCCTCTCATTATCAATAAATGTTAACATTGAAGGCCAGAAATAATATAATAAGCAGATGAAATATGACTAGAGATTAAAATAATACAGAATTTTTTGAGCTATGACATTACGTGCATATGTTTTTTTCTTATCAAGTGAAAATCCAGTATTGGATTTTTCTCCTGAAATTCTGGGGAAATCTTAAAATGTTTTTCAGCTTTCCCTATCCACTGGAATCTGAGATGCCTTGCAAGAAGAAAGGACTTTCTGCTTATTTATATCTAACTTGCTCTTAGAGACTGGGAACAGCATCAACAACAGTAACAATAACAGAACTCTAATCATGAGTTAGCTAAAAGAAAAAAGTATACATGTTAGAAAAAAATATACATGGTTGTGGCTCAACATAGTCGCTGAAATAATTGAAAAGAGCAAGTAAGGTTTAGCAAGAAAAGGAAGATTTATTAACTATTAATGGCTTGTGCATCAAGCCGGGCCCAATCCTTGTGACTGCAAGACCAGTGGAAAGTGCGGGTTTTGGATTTTATACCCAATTTTGAGGGGTACCAGCTGCTTTGTGTAAATCTTCCAGGGGTCAATCAACTCTTTCCAAAATAGTCACCATGATGGCATTAGTCTGAACATATCAGAAGATCCCTAGGACATTCATCAGCCTCTATCTCAAGATACCCTTCTTCAAGGTCTTGATTAGCCTCATTCTCCTATCTCAAGGTAACCCACCTGCAAGTCCTTGACTTGCCTCATTCCCATAATAGTTCAGGTCAAACTGACCCAAACAAGTCTAAAACGGCCTAACCACCTCCATCCTCACCCTGCTCACGTCTAACTGCTATATGAATGAGTATATACCTCATATGTATACACATGTATATGGGTATGTATGTGATATATATACACACACACACACAAAAACACACACAAAATTATCTGCCTTCTGCTTAATCAGATATGCACTTCAGGTATGATTATTCCTTTTAATTTTGAAGCCACTGAAAAGTTTGGAGTCTAGTCTAAATATATCTCAGATTATTTTAAAAATGTTTAAACCCATGGAACTTTGGTTTACAGAAATAAATTTACAGAATTATTAAAATTTGTATATACCTAAATCTGTTTTGGAAAACATGTTTATTCTTTTATTGATGACATCGGTTGCATTTAGTCATGTTCATAGATAGAATCGTAACCACTATTCTTTATCTATACTGAGACATATAATAGAAAGGAGGGCAGGGTATGAATAATTAAAATATATTAGTCTATCTTATTCTTGATAATATGGCAAGTTTTAGAAATCCTTCTACCTGTTTGAGTAGTTAAATGATGTAAAATAGCAGAGTGGCTGAGATCTGACAAAGGTATAATAACAATTATCAAAGTAGGTACTTAATAAATATATGGGTCTTACTGAATATATTTATACCATTCTTGAGTTTGAATTATTGATATATAAGTGATTCCTGCTTTATTATAGGGCATATGGCTGAACCCTTATTAATAACCATGTCTACAAATTGTAATTTAAATATTATCACCTTTTCTTTGAAAGTTGTACAAAAACTAATTGTATTATCTACACAGGTATTTTAAAACTTAAACTATTCCACTTATTTTAGGTAAGAAAAATATCTGATTAGATGGCAATTAATGAGGCTGCAATCTCTAGCTTTTCCACCTGATTTATTGATTGACTTCAATTAATGTTTGCCAGTAAGTAAATTAACATAGCACCTGAGGCACGATTCTCCAGTGGGTTTTGGAAGCAGAGGTCTTCCCGCACTGGCTGGTTTCACTGCTCCTGAGCACCGTGCTAGCAGGTACATTTTAATTCAGTCTAGACACTGGACATTACCCATGACATTAATGACAGGACATTTAGAGCAAACTCATGTTTCACGGCAGAGATGTCTCTTCAAGTGACATCTTATCAATAGCAATTCAATTAGTCAAATCTAAAGGTATGAGATGCAGTTTACGCTGTGTCACAAAGTGCTCTTCGAATCTGCATTGGAAATGCCCTTGTTAGTCTTTTCTGCCCTGCATATAAACATGAGTACTGAAGTTTTAATTTCTGACATTTTCTGTTTGGATTTTACTCCCTGTACATACCTTATTCTCACAAGATTAGATATCAATTGAAAAATGTATTTCTTCCCTCCCAAGAAATATAGGCACAAATATATTTGACTTAATTAAAATCAAGATAAAAACTTTTATGTTTGCAAAAGGTCACTGTTTTCAGATGTAATGTCAATAAAATTAAAAAGTAAAACACATGAGAAAAATATGGAATAAATATATAATAAATCAGTTTTATTGTTTATTATTTAGCAGAAGTTATTTGGCATGATCATAATGACTACACAAACTTTCCCATTTTTGTCTTTGACCATCAAACATTTATAAAAATCCAAATATATTCCAGGCATTATAATATAGATTGTACTCTTTTTATGTTGTCATCATAAAATGATACTTTTGGAAAAGATGACTGGATGAAAGAATTCTATAAAGTTTGATCCTGAGAACCATTGGTTCAAGGCTTCACTGTCACAACTTTTGATGAAGATAAATAGATGGAGTGAAGCATTGAGGGAGTGCTCTGAAATACGGGATTCATAACCAGAGCACCCTTTCACCACTGTTGTCCTAAGAGAGGATTAAGTCTGACAATTAAGTATAAGGCACCCTTTGTCTATAATACATTAACTTCTTTCCTATGAGGTTACAATGGTAATATACAATAGTTATAGACCACCCCTGGCAGAATTGATATTAAGTGATCATATTTTGTGTTCTTAATTTCAGATGAGGAATCCATTTGAGAATGGCTGCTAGATTTTTATTTGAGTTTAAGCTTCCTTCATGATTTGACTCCTTGAATTTCTCTTAAACTTCCAAAGTTACAAGTTATAGTTCAGATCAAAAAAGTGCCAGATATAATTTCTAAAAAATAAAAACATATATGTATGTAATCATTATTGTATATTTTACAGTTTTTGGCCGGGGCTGGGTTTGAACCCGCCACGTCTGGCATATGGGGCCGGCACCCTACTCCTTTGAGCCACAGGCGCCGCCCATTATTGCATATTTTAAATGAGCAATGCTGCGCAAGGTTGTCTTAACCTGTTCTGGTATGTGAAATTAACTGTATCAGTTAAAAGTCAAACATTTTAGCAAGTATATTAGTAAAGATGTGTTTAACTGTAGGTTATAGAAAACCCATACTATGTATAAATAGCTTAACTATCATATCACATAAAAGACTGAAACCAGGATGATTAATGTGTGGCATTACGACATCATGTTACAAGTATTGCATTTATCTTTCTCTGCCGCCTTTAAAATGACAATTGCGCTCATGGTTCATGATGACGGCATCACCTGCAGATATAAGCAAGAAGAGAATGGTTCTCAGCGTCCATTATTTCTTTCTTTTTTTTTTTTTTTATTAAATCATAGCTGTGTACAATAATGCAATCATGAGGTACAATGTGCTGGTTCCATATACGGTCTGAAATATTTTCACCAAACTGGTTAACATAGCCTTTATGGCATTTTCTTAATTATTGTGTTCAAACCCTTATACTCTACACTTAGTAACTTCACCTGCACCCTTCCAAGATGCACCAAGGTGTGGACCCACCAATCACCCTCCCTCCACCCTTCCTCTCCCTCCCTTCCCCTCCCGTGCCCCCTTCCCCATAATCTTGTACTGAGATTGGGTTATAGCCTTCATATGAAAGCTATAAATTAGTTTCATATCAGGGCTTAGTACATTAGGTATTTTTTCTTCCATTCTTTGGATACCTTGCTAAGAATGTTTTCCAGCTCCATCCATGTAAACATGAAAGAGGTAAAGCCTCCATCTTTCTTTATGGCTGCATAATATTCCATGGTGTACAAATACCACAATTTATTAATCCATTTGTGAGTTGATGGGCACTTGGGTTCTTTCCATGATTTAGCAATTATGAATTGGGCTGCAATAAACATTCTGGTACAAATATCTTTGTTATAATGCGATTTTTGGTCTTCTGGGTAAATACCTAGTAGAGGAATTATAGGATCGAATGGTAGATCTATTTTTAGATCTCTAAGTATTCTCCAAACATCTTTCCAAAAGGACTGTATTAGTTTGCATTCCCACCAGCAGTGTGGAAGTTTTCCCTTTTCTCCACATCTGTGCCAACATCTCTGGTTTTGGGATTTTGCGATATGGGCTAATCTTACTGGAGTTAGATGATATCTCAAAGTAGTTTTGATTTGCATTTCTCTGATGGTTAAGGATGATGATCATTTTTTCATATGTCTGTAGGCCATGCGCCTGTATTCTTCAGAGAAGATTCTCTTCAAGTCCCTTGCCCAGCATGAGATGGAATCACTTGTTCTTTTCTTCCTAATACATTTTTATTAAACCTTTGTTGGAGACATATCCTGCAAATATCTTCTCCCATTCTGAGGGCTGCCTGCTTACTCTACTTACTATGTTTTTGGCTGAGCAGAAACATTTTAGTTTCATCAGGTCCCAGTTGTGTATTTTTGATGCAGCTTCAATTGCCTGGAGGGTCCTCCTCAAAAAATATTCGCCCACGCCGATTCCTTCAAGAGTTTTCCCTGAGCTTTCTTCTAGTATTTTTAGTTTCATGTCTTAAGTTTAAATCTTTAATCCAGTGAGAGTCTATGTTAGTTAAAGGTGAAAGGTTTCACCTTTCAGTCTTCAGTCCAGTTTCAGTCTTGTACAGGTAGCCATCCAGTTCACCCTGCACCATTTGTTAAATAGGGAATCTTTTCCCCATTGAATGTTTTTAATTGGCTTGTCAAATATCAAATAACGGTAAGTATATGGGTTCATTTATTGGTTCTCTATTCTGTTCCATACATCTACCTCTCTGTTTTTGTGCCAGTACCATGCGGTTTTGATCACTATTGATTTATTGTATAGTCTGAGGTCTGGTAGTGTAATTCCTCCTGCTTTGTTTTTATTTCTGAGTAATGTCTTGGCTATTCGAGGTTTTTTCTGACTTCATATAAAACGATGTATTATTTTTTCGAGATCTTTAAAGTATGACACTGGAGCTTTAATAAGGATTGTATTAAAATTGTATATTGCTTTGGGTATTATAGACATTTTGACAATGTTTATTTTTCCCAGCCATGAGCATGGTTATGTGTTTACATTTGTTAACATCTTCAGCTATTTCTTTTCTTAGGGTTTCATAGTTTTCCACACATTCTATGAAGCAAACATCACCTTGATCCCCAAACCAGGAAAAGACCCAACTAGAAAAGAAAATTATAGACCAATATCACTAATGAATATTGATGCAAAAATATTCAACAAGATCCTAGCAAACAGAATCCAGCAACACATCAAACAAATTATACGCCACGACCAAGTGAGTTTTATCCCAGGGTCTCAAGGCTGGTTCAATATACGTAAATCTATAAGTATAATTCATCACATAAACTAATTAAAAAACAAAGACCATATGATTCTCTCAATTGATGCAGAAAAAGCTTTTTGTAATATCCAGCATCCTTTCATGATCAGAACACTTAAGAAAATGGGTATAGAAGGGACATTTCTTAAACTGATAGAGGCCATCTACAACAAACCTACAGCCAATATCGTATTGAATGGAGTTAAATTGAAACCATTTCCACTCAAATCAGGAACCAGGCAAGGTTGCCCATTGTCTCCACTGCTCTTTAACATTGTAATGGAAGTTTTAGCCATCGCAATTAGGGAAGAAAAGACCATCAAGGGTATCCACATAGGGTCAGAAGAAATCAAACTTTCACTCTTTGCAGATGATATGATTGTATATCTGGAAAACACTAGGGATTCTACTACAAAGCTCTTAGAAGTGATCAAGGAGTACAGCAATGTCTCAGGCTACATAATCAACACCCATAAATCTGTAGCCTTTATATATACCAACAGTAGCCAAGCTGAAAAAACAATCAAGGACTCTATTCCATTTACAGTAGTGCCAAAGAAGATGAAATACTTGGGAGTTTATCTGTCAGAGTCCATTTCTAGAATTGATGGAGTAAAATGATAATCAAGGCAAAATTGGAGTCTGAGAGCAACGAAAATAAGACTGCACATTGTCAGGGTTTCACCACTTCTGTGTGGAGCTTTCGGAATACTCCAGATTCTTGGAAAATGTCAGGAACTGACATGGTAAATAAAGTCTAGAAGCATGTATTATATATATTGATGTGTAACAAATTACCTCAAAACCTACTGGCTTCAAACCTATTGATTTATCTCACACTTTCTATGGATGGGAACTCAGGAACGGCCTGGATGGACCTTTCTCTATTTCTTGGTCTCTCATCTTGGCTACAGTTAAAATCATATGTGAAGCCACAACTTTTGAGCTCGCTCACATTGTTGCTGGCAAATATGTCAGATTGCAGAATTAACTTTCTTGCTGGCTGCTGGCCAGAGGCTGCCTTAAATTTCCTGACTTAGAAGCTTCTCTGACATAGTGTCATGGTATGCACAAAGAAGGCAAAAAAAAAAAAAAAAGAGAGAGTCTTCTAGCAAGGCATGAGTCCCAATCTTTTGTAACCTAGTCATGGACATGCCATTCCCTCAATTTGCCATATTCAGTTGATTGGAAGCAAGTTATTCAAAGGAAGGGAATTGCACAAACCCATAAGTACCAGCATGCACTGATTTTCTGGGGCCTTATGAGATGTTGCCCACTATAGAGAGAAACAGGTAATTGTTTATATGTACAAAGAACTATAAATACACATAAAAATGAGTTTTGAATCTGTTAATTGCCTATGATTTAGTCCATTAAATTGATAAATAAGATAAAGAGATTTTAAAAATTTTGTAGAGATTTTAACTAATTTTGTGTTGTTTTGCCCCAATTGGGGTCAAGGAATTAACATGAAAGAAGATATTTAAAATACTGCTTTAACAATAGAGATAAATAATTAAACCTTAGAAATAGTGTCAACTATTAGTGACATGCTAAAGATAACAAACGAGAAAATAATTGTAAAAGGTGAACATAGATTTAGGACAGCTTTATTTAAAATCAAGGTTTATAGTAGAATTTATTAAAATAATATAGGCATTACCAAGGAGGTCTTAATTGAAATGCTTGTCAATCTCTAACCTGTAAAAGACAGTCAAATGTCCTTTTTATGTACTTCTGTTACTGTTGAAGTAAATTAAGGTATATTTCTTAAATAATAACTTCACCCTTAATTTAAATATATCTTATGTTATTAAAAATAGAACAACATTTGAAAACCCTTATAGAAACAAATTTTGAAATTACTTTTTAAGTTTTAATTAAATTTTGTGTTACTGAGGATAATTTTCTTTTGCTTCTTGCTGAGTGACTAAATTAAAATATTTATTCAGATGAGTTTAATATAATATTGCCTTGCACATAGATACCAAAGTACTAAAATGTCTCAAAGAGTGAATCTCAGTATGACTAATGGATCGTCTTAGTGTGAAATCCGTAAACAATATGAAACATAGTATGTGCAGTTTTCTTAAGTTGAGAAGACACGTTTATTGAGGGAAGGTGCTAATTGCATTCATCTAAAATTTATCTTAATGATTTTGGAAGCATTGTCAAATGCATTTGATCTGTCCTCAAATTGCCTACAAAATGTTATCATTTTACTTTGTCAATTCAGGTTTTTCTTTTTCATTATCAAAATGGATCTAAGATATAGTCTTGTGGAAATATCAACTCACATTTCAAAACCATCATACAATTCAGTAAAAATGATGCAGAGTTGATCCACTTTGCCTCAGGATAAAGAGTTAACATAGAAAATAAGTTCATCTTTGATCCCAAGGGAAAGAAAGATGTCTGTAGGTCATAAATAAGGTCGTCCCCATGAGACATTCCATCTCCCTGCACATTCCAGCCCTGCCAGGGGAACAGAATGGTAATGGGGAGGGGTGTTGGTGTAGAATGGGCTTTCTTATAAACCGGACGATTTATAATACTAATTACATTTTATGAAAAAATAGCAAGGGTTTGTGGTTTAAATTATTAAACATTATCCATTCAGTAGAATGGTGGACTTTTTAATGTGTTAACTGTATGTCACATGCAGTATTATGAGCAGCACCTGGGATGATTTTACACAGAGCAGCCAGGCTTGTACTTCAGACTGGGGGCCTATGGGACCTCTCTACGTGACATCCATCAATGGTAATCCAGAAATTTGAGTATGCAGCCTATCATTATACACATCTAGGTGCTATTTTTTTTTTTTGGATACTGAAATAACTATATGAGCCATCAAAACACTTTTATAATAAAGACAGTGAGATAAAAATGTAAAATGATGGGTAGAGAAAAAAAGGAGACCACACTAAATGAGATAAACAGAGTCAACTGCTGATTAATTGACTTCAATTTAAGTTAGTAAACAGTGTCTCCAATACTTATAGATTAGCTTTGATCAAGAAAAGAAAACTTCACTGAGCAAAGGAGCTTTTCCTGAAGATGGTGATAATTGACTCGGATGGGAGCTGTTCAGGGACAACAAAATGGTAGATAAAAGCAAAAGTTAGCAATTGAACCACGATGTCTTCATCAATGGCTGGATATCTCAAGAGGAATTCACTACCAAAATGTATTTAGTAAACTGTTCTGTGTAAGTCATCTCTGTGTTTAGCTCTATTTTATAGTCAAGGGAAGAATGGAACACTTAATAAAATGGTAATTGGAAACTGGCGAAAGACTAGAGAAAACAGATTGGACTATTTTAGTGCAAACTTGAATTTCCAAAAGGGCATGAGAAGTCAATTTATACTGTAGTTCATATTTAGATATTTGAGCTTCCTGTTCATTCTATTATGTGTTCCAAATGTTTGTATTTAACATTTAATATTTTAAGTTGTCAAATATGTCATATTCTCTTATTTCCTTAAAATACTTTGTGGTATTACTTTAAAAGTGTTACTAATTGCTCACAATCACAATGCATAATAATTAAACAAATAAGATTCCTGACTTGCCCAATGATTTAACCTGATCTTAAGTGATAACTTCTTCTGCAAAGATTATGAATTTGTAAGGGTTTGGATCAAAAAACCATAGAAGGAGCATTAAAATTATTATTGTTCTTTGCAATGGTCTATTTTCTATGCAATCTTAAACTTCATTTACCTTAATGAATTTTGGGGAATGAAGGAGCTTTAATTTTATTTTTTTAAACAATGGGAATTACGTGAATGTTCCACCCTTCACCTTTCTGATACATATGGAACCTTTTGATCATTAATCATGTTCCCCAGACCTCTGAGCTAGCCTTCACTTATGGTTCTAGGCTGACACCACTAATCAGAGATAGCACTCAAGATAAACCCTCCTTGTCATCCTATATCTAAATTATGTAGGGGAAAAAAGTTGAATATGTAGGAGATAATGAAGAGGATATTGTATTGTTTGATATTTTAGAGGTAAATCTTAGTAAAACGTGAAAGTGGGCCTAGGAAATGTAAGCACAGACATATGGTAAACATATGGATGACTTTTATTATTGAGTTTAGTGACAGGAATGTCAGGTCAGAACATGTGATATTTACCTGCTATTTCTAAAATCAGTATTTCAGTGCCTGATTTGATTAAAAATTCATGAGCTTTAATGAAGATTTATCACGAAAGATGATGTGAGTACATTATAATTTTTTTAGATTTTATGCCATAAACAATCGTCTTATTGTTTTCTTCAAGATTTATATCAAACATCTTAGAATAATTGTTTCCCTATTTTTAAATAAATGCTTATTTGTAGTAACAGAGAGTAATCCTCTCCAGAAATACAGTATAACAGCAATGATTTAACAGAGCTTCTTAATTTGAATTTTACAAACACTATCTAGACTTCAAGAGAGTGCATGAATTTGAATAAGGAAAAAAAGTGCATCTTTATTTCAACAAATGGTAATTAAATTTAGCAGCCCATTTATTATGTGTGTGAAAAATAAACCACAATATCATATGATGGTGTCTGTGATTTTAGCACCAATGGAAATCTCAGGTAGTTCCAAAGAACATTATGGATGCAATAGAAATCTCGAATATACTGTACTTTTATGAGCATTACTAATTTGTAATTGTCACAGTTATCAGACTCTGTGTGAACTTGTTATTTAATTCATTAATAGAGAAACACAATGCTTCAGTTATTTATGTTTAATAAACCACTGAAGAACTTAGCATCGTAAAACAATTTATCATCTCTACAGTACAGTGGTTGGGTTGGATTTAACTAAGTGGTCCTGGGTGCTCTCTCATGAGGTCCCAATCAGAATTAACTGGGACCGCATTTATTGAAGGCTCTTTGGACAAGATTGGCTGGATGTTCAAGATGACTCACTAATACAACAGACAGTTGATGCTCGCAGTAGGCTAATAGTTCATCTATTGCTGAAAACTAGAGATCAACTCTATTTTTCTTATGGTGTTTGAGTTACTAAAAGGAGTAGTCCAAGAGGTAAGGTCCCCAGGCCCATGAGGCAAGGAAGATGCTGCAAATCTTCTTATGACCTAGCCTTGTACTTTCACCAGCCCAAATCAACAGGGAAGAATCTATAAAAGGGTGTGAATACTATACTGGGAAATCTGATTCATTGGGGGCCATCTTTAAAAAATAGCCACTACAAATTATATATCATAACACAATTTAAAAAAATACTTTAAAACTATATTTTGATATAGTTTATCTTGCAATCTTATATTTTTTCTAGTATACATTTATAAACTTTATTTGAGAAGGATCTCACTGTCTTTAGCCAACTGTCAAAGGGATCTAAGCTCTCCCTCAAATATTGGGTAATACTAATTTAACAGAAATACGGTTTCACAGCACAATGTTGATTTTTTTTCCTGAGATAAATATTTGAAAATCTTATACCAAAATTATTTCAATATTTTAATACACCATGAAAGCATTTATTTTATTTAACATAAATACCTTGAGCACTTAATTTGTAAGGCATTTATCAAATATTTTTTCCCTTTTTGAAGAACTCCACAATAAATAGCTTAGAGTTAATAAAACTTTTTGTCTCTTCTATTGAGTTCATGTGTTATTTCTAATATAATTTGATAGCTAAATAACCTCAAAACTTTATATTTTCTATATTCCTTTGGCCTCTAGGAAGGTAAGAATTATATCTTGAGGTCAATTGCAATGACCATGTTCCTGTTAATGATTCTAATACTATAATAAGATTATTATATTTACATATTATTTAGAAAGCTTATTACTTCACAGAAGTTGTCCTTTTATAAGGTTGCATGAATGAAAATAGTCCTTTGTCTTTATATTTATTGCACGAGTAAATATTTCAGAAAAGTTTTATCTGGTTCAGGGAGATTTAATCATTTTAGCCTATTATATCAGTGGTACCTGATTTAACATAATATAGTTTTCATAGAAAATAAACACATCATTACATTGAAATAAAACGTACTGTTTTTGAAATAGTAGACTGCTTAGGTATAATTGTGTACATGCAGATGTTCTCATTAGTAGGCATTAGAATATTTTTGTCTGTGCTTTATCCTCTTGCCATCTAATTCATTTCAGATTAGTTCCTTAGAACTCTAGTAAAATTGTTAAAGAAGCCCACAAATCATCTCTTTTTGACTTTTCTTGCCAAAACCATTTTGCATCTGCCACTGAGTATAAAAAATGTCTTTATTCCCCTCCGCCCCACATTCACCAACACACTCTTATTTGTGCTTACTGTATGGACTATCAGTGTTCTTTCCCTTACAGGAACCTTCTGCTTCAGCATTTTGTTTAGTTCAACAAGTGACCAATGTAAAATGAATGGACATTCAGCTTGTGGAGTCTGTTAGCTGAAATTAATTTCATAGAAATGTAAATGGTACCTTGGCATTTTAGACATAAACACAAAATTTCATTACCTTTCTTTTTAGATTACCATATTATTTGTTTAATATAAATGCCATATGTTCCTTGTACTGTTTAATGGGAATATCTTTCATATTTACTTTTAACCTCTTTTAACAAATAAGAAATACTCTATTTCCATGCCTAGCTCATGTTAATGGCTGTAGGTTATTTATCATCCTTAGCACACTCAACTTACTTTTTCTCTTATTCTTTAGACACAGTGCAGAAGAGATAAATAATTACACAATGGTCTGTCATTGTGACCAATAGATGATTATCACACTAAGTAGGATAACCAATGGAGAGAAAAACCAAAAAATAGGGACATGTCCAATGATGACTTGTTAGAACATTTGTTGTGGCACAGTTTATGGTTATTTATCCTTTGGCACAACTTAACATCCCCTATGTCAAACAGGGGAAATTATGTTTCCTGCTGCTATGAAAAATTTTAGTTGATAAATTAAGTTTATCTTAGGCCACAGAGAGAAAGAAAATTCCACAGTTTCTTCTGATGATTCTCTTATTTATCATAATTTAAAATGTCATAAAGCTGGATACATTTTAGGAGGGGTGTACAATGTTGGAATTTATTCTATTTCAATACTTAAATTGTTCAATTGTTGACAAATTTGGGTCATATCTATACTTAATGGTAATGATATTATTACCTTGAAATAGGTTATGTTCATTGTGATTAATAAAAAATTATTACGTTTAAGATAAAGGAAGTTTTTGTTGATGTTAGAATTTCATTTCATGCAACAAATTGTTTTTGGTAATAAAATAATGATGTTAACAAACATTTCCTATGAGCAGCTCAAGTTTGCTGTTGACACGAAGCACGTCCCTTTTGTCTGCCTATCTCCAGTCCCCTGATACCCCTTTCCAATTTATTCTTTTCCTTATTCTGTTTCTTTTTTGATCCCCTTTATTCTTTCAAGGATTGCACTCCTCTAAGAATTGGTGGAACTGTCCAAAAGTCAAAAGACATTGAAACATAGCTTTGTTCTCCCTCCAATCTTTTTCATTTAACCTACAAGACAGAGAAATATTCAGACACATACAGAAAGGTCTGGATCCACTCACACACAAACAATCTTGTGTTATTATTTCTGGCTAGTCTTTTTCTAAACTTTTGCAAGATTACCATTATAAATTTTTTTAAAAATTTGAACACTCACTCCTAACAGGCATTATGTAACATGCACACAATAGTAGTTGACAGAAATTATTTTTAGTTTAATAATATCTTTGCAACTGATGGAATCATGCACTTAAATGTAGCAAATTGTGTGAGACGTTTGGGAAAATATATATTCTCAAATTACTTCAAAATGATATTTTTGACTGTATTTTTGACTCTCATTTCAAACAACGAGAGATTGAAGTGAGATGATCGAATGTGCATGATAATTTTTATTTTCTTCAATATATTGTTTACAGCTCAACAAGAATGCTGAGGGTCTACCTACTTTTAAAGATAGCCACGTTAAAATGCAGTTGTCTGATTTAATTGTTGCAGCAGAAACAAATGTGTATGTTTTCTCAGTGCCTTTCAGAAGACTCAGATTACAAATTTAAGTAGATTCAGAGATGCTGTCTGCATACCTGTGTTCTCGTCTGAGAAAGCAGGAATAAAACAGGTAAATTATTCCAACCAGCCAGATTTCTAATTCATGCAGATAAAAACTTTATTAAAAAGGTTTGCAACAAAATAATTGGCATTTCAAGGAGAAAAAAATATATACTTTTGAGAAGAAAATATTTTGGCGAACTCTGACATTATTCCTTTGAAGATAAGAACGGATCAAAATTATAATTTTCTTTCCTTCATGTTTTCGGTTGATGATAGTTGTCACTCTTATAAATATTTCTCTGCACTGTGAACTGATTAATTGTAAGTATAATCTAGCACAAATTTTCTAAGATTAAATGTGTCGTTTATTTGTCAAAAATTCTGAACTATGCAGGGTGTCCATAAAGTTCATGAGTGCACACGAAATTTATGGACACCTGTGTATGCCACTGGTAATATTTTACAGCTCACTATAAGAAGTTGTGATCCACACCCAATTTTTGCACCCTCAACAGCAAAATGGCATTAATCTTTTTTTGAAATTTCATGTGACTTCAGACATCTCTGTTAATAACATAGTTTTAGTACTGTATGCTCTTACATCGGCATGCTATGGTATTCAATTATTCATGATTTATCAGTTCCCCCTCTGTCTTCCACTTATTGAGTATCTGGTCTTATTGTCTGAGAACCACCACCTCTGGTCATCTGGCTTCATGTGCTACATTGTAGCATATTGTAGCCATTGACAAAACAACTCTAATTTCCCAGGCCACAAGTGAAACGTATTTAGAACTTTTTTTTTTTTTTTTTTTTTTTTTTTTGCAGTTTTTGTCCGGGGCTGGGTTTGAACCCACCACCTACGGTATATGGGGCCCGCCAGAACTCTTTCTGATATGACCAGAAGACTGGAAAGTTTCTATTGTATTGTTTAGTTATAAAATAAATTAATTGAATCATACATCTATTAGTAGAAGGAAATAAGTTCACCACAATATTATCAGTAATGTATGCTTGAATGTCAGGTGAATTTTAAATTTTTCGTTTTCAGTCTTACCTATTTTTAAATTTTTCTCTAAAAGCATAATTACTTTTTCTCATCAGACTATAAGCAAAAATATTTAATTACCATTAAAAACATTTCTGAGATAAAATTATCCTCATATGTAATCTCTGTGAATAATAATAATGCTTTATTAAACACCTCTAGTATTGGTAACTTACTAAACATTTTCATATACTTTAGTTCATTTCCTTTTACAAAATAACAACTCTGTGAATATACAAGGCAGCTATTACACACTGTATTATGCACAAGGGATCTGAGAGGCAGAGAAGTCCCATGACTTCCAGTAGAGAACTGCAAGTGGATCTAGGTCTGCCGAGATCACACTGAGTTTAAGACCTACTGTGCCACTTCATGACTCACAAGTGAATTGAAAAAATTCTTTACACACTATATAAATTAAATGAAATAACCTTATTTATTATGAATTTTTCAATCCATGACTATAAATAACTTCTGGTATGCACACACAGACATGTTCTCAGTATTCACTTTATTCATTAATTTGGGGGCCTTATTTTTAAGTATTTATTGGGTACTATACTCAGGGATAAAGATTCAAAGAAGCTTTTTAACATTTTGCTTGTTTTAAATACAGAGTACAGAAAGGGAAAAATTCGTTAGAGATAATGTTTAAACTAAGCTTAGAAGAGTTACTCAAGTAATTGTTGTGAACACATAAATATATACCGGTGGGTTTGTTTGCTTCTCTTCTGAGAGTAAATAAGAGTAGAAATAAAGATATGTCTGTATGAGTTAGGGTATATGCCTTTCAGAGTGAACCAGAATTATGTGCTACTCTTACCTAGTTTTAAATTTTATGCTCTTTTAACAACAAATAACTAGACATTATTAGGAGTGTTTTACACAAACAAAATTTCTTTAGTTTTACTTACATATTTACCAATTCCCTTGCACATTATTACTCTGTTTAAAGTCTCCCTTCAGGGTCATAGTCCTTCATGCCAAAACAGATCTTTCATGCTTTAGGCTGTATTGAGATGGGAAATACTTGCGCTTTTTGTTTATTTGCATAGATTTTATTTAAGCTTCATTTATGAAAAATGATTTTGGTAGAAATATCATTTAGTCATTTCCTAGACTATTTTTTGGCTTCTATTTCTGCAGCTGAGTTACATTCATATGTGGTCAGTCTATAACTTCTGGCTGCTTTAATGTTGTGTGTGCAAAGACTTGTACGTGTGTGTGTGAGTGTGTGTGTCTTTTTCTATGATGACTAAACAGATAGTGTACTTGTGCATGCATGTTTTTTATTAGTTTTGAAAAATTCTAATCCATTATATCTCTGAGCTTTCTATCAAGTTCATGCTAGAGTTTCTCAAGCTGTATTTCATAACCCTTTTCCTTTCTTTAATGTCTTTCATCTCCCTGTCTCTCTATTCTCTCAGTTACTTCTTCAACTCCTGTTTTGGTTCATAAGTTCTAACATCATCTCTATCTTTGTTTACTCAGGGAACTAGAACAAAATTTGATATACTAGATAACTTATTAACAGAAAAAATTATTTCTCAGCATTCTTGGGGCTGGAAACTTCTAAAGCAAGGCACCAGCACATTTGGTATCTAGGGAAGGCCCATTTCTTAGTTTGCAGAAGAGGGTATTCTCAGGGTATCTTCACATAGTGGAAGAAAGATCAAGATAGCTTTCTGGGACTTCTTCTATTCAATTCTAACAGTAACGGAGGTTATATGATAGATTTAGCTCCAAAGGTCCCAGCTCTTAATACCATCACAGTAGTGATCAGGCTTCAACGTAAGAATCTGGGGCTTGGGAAGGACATGAACATTCACACTATAACAAAAAGGTTTCACGCACCTATTACCTAGCAAAAGTCATTGGCCCACTGATAGTTTATATCTCTTCAGATATGTTTATTTAATGTATTAATGCTATTTTTGATGTCAGTTAACTATATATATATATATATAACTATATATATAGTTAACTGTGCTTTTGAAATTTTAATACTTACCTAATTTTCCAAAATATTTTCTCTATTTCTTACAATTTATTCTCTCCCATTTATGATCTCTCACATCCACATGAAGCATTCTTTGTCTATACTTGCAAAAATAATTACATTGCTGATGATTTCACTGTTTTAACTTAAATATATTCTTGGGAGTTATTGTTTACATATTGACTGTGATTATATAAACTATAAAAGAGATTTGACAAGTGTACATTTTTGTAGCTGTTACATAATAGGCTAACCCATTGTGGCAAAAACAACATTTTGGAAAATAGAAAGGAGATTCGGAAGAACACATACTGGCATGAGGCAGTGGTACCCAAATTCCAGTCAGACATGCTGGTCTACACTGATCGTACCTTGTTTACTGAAAGTTAAAATGCATCTACATTAAAGATTAATAAAAACAAAGCAGGAGGAATTACGCTACCAGACCTCAGACTATACTACAAATCAATAGTGATAAAAACAGCATGGTATTGGCACAAAAACAGAGAAGTAGATGTCTGGAACAGAATAGAGAACCAAGAGATGAATCCAGCTACTTACCGTTATTTACTCTTTGACAAGCCAATTAAAAACATTCAGTGGGGAAAAGATTCCCTATTTAACAAATGGTGCTGGGTGAACTGGCTGGCAACCTGTAGAAGACTGAAAGTTGACCCACACCTTTCACCATTAACTAAGATAGACTCTCACTGGATCAAAGATTTAAACTTAAGACATGAAACTATAAAAATACTAGAGGAGAGTGCAGGGAAAACTCTTGAAGAAATCGGGCTGGGCGAGTATTTTATGAGGAGGACCCCCCGGGCAATTGAAGCAGCTTCAAAAATACACTACTGGGAACTGATCAAACTAAAAAGCTTCTGCACAGCCAAGAACACAGTAAGTAAAGCAAGCAAACAGCCCTCAGAATGGAAGAAGATATTTGCAGGTTATGTCTCCGACAAAGGTATAATAACCAGAATCCACAGAGAACTCAAACACATTAGCAGGAATAGAACAAGGGATCCTATCGCAGGTTGGGCAAGGGATTTGAAGAGAAACTTCTCTGAAGAAGACAGGCATGTGGCCTTCAGACATATGAAAAAATTCTCATCATCTTTAATCACCAGAGAAATGCAAATCAAAACTACTTTGAGATACCATCTAACTCCAGTGAGACTAGCCTATATCACGAAATCCGAAGACCAGAGATGTTGGCGCGGATGTGGAGAAAAGAGAACACTTTTGCACTGCTGGTGGGAATGCAAATTAATACATTCCTTTTGGAAAGAGATATGGAGAACACTTAGAGATCTAAAAATAGGTCTGCCATTCAATTCTGTAATCCCTCTACTGGGCATATACCCAGAAGACCAAAAAGTACATCATAACAAAGATAATTTGTACCAGAGTGTTTATTGCAGCTCAATTCATAATTGCTAAGTCATGGAAGAAGCCCAAGTGCCCATTGATCCACGAGTGGATTAATAAATTGTGGTACATGTACACCATGGAATATTATGCAGCCTTAAAGAAAGATGGAGACTTTACCTCTCATGTTTACATGGATGGAGCTGGAACATATTCTTCTTAGTAAAGTATCTCAAGAATGGAAGAAAAAGTACCCAATGTACTCAGCCCTACTGTGAAACTAATTTAGGGTTTTCACATGAAAGCTATAACCCAGTTACAACCTAAGAATAGGGGGAAGGGGGAAAGGGAGGGGAGGGAGGGGGAGGTGGGTAGAGGGAAGGGGATTAGTGGGATTACATCAGCGGTGCATCTTACAAGGGTATATGTGAAACTTGGTAAACGGTCTGTAAAGCTAGTGAATGATGCCCCATGATCATATCAATGTACACAGCTATGATTTAATAAAATAAATAAAAAAAAAAGATTATGGACTTCGAAATTATCTTACATTATGAATTCTTGGATGTGTGCCTATGTGTAACAAAAGTTTGATTTATGTCTGTGTTACCTCTTTATTTTTTGGTAATTGATTTGGTCTAGAATATTCTGATAACTGGTGTAAAGAAAACAAAACAAAACAAAACAAAACATGAGGGCGGCGCCTGTGGCTCAGTGAGTAGGGCTCCGGCCCCATATGCCAAGGGTGGTGGGTTCGGATCCAGCCCCGGCCAAACTGCAACAGAAAAATAGCCGGGCATCGGCGCCTGTGGCTCAAGGAGTAGGGCGCGGGTCCCATATGCCGGAGGTGGCGGGTTCAAACCCAGCCCCAGCCAAAAACCACAAAAAAAAAAAAAAATAGCCGGGCGTTGTGGCGCGCGCCTGTAGTCCCAGCTGCTCCGGAGGCTGAGGCAAGAGAATCGCGTAAGCCCAGGAGTTGGAGGTTGCTGTGAGGCGTGTGACGCCACGGCACTCTACCGAGGGGGGTACAGTGAGACTCTGTCTCTACAAAAAAAAAAAAAAAACAACATGAGTTTAAATCTTTCTTTTTCATTGCTTTTGTTTCTTGAACAAGGTACTTGACCTTACATTTCTCAGTGTAGAAGTGAAAAAATCTTACCATTAACCTGTTAAGAGTTTTTCACTGAGGATTGAGAATTAAATTGACATAAACCATATCAACAGGATAAAAGCACAGAAATTTACTTAATACAATTTGTATGAATTACAGGAGCCTTCATAAGAAACGAAGAGTAGTAAAGCATAAAAAAAAATAAAAGTCACTTTAACAGAGTTCATATAGAATTCTCTTAGTCCCAACTTCCCATTTTTCATAATAATACTACTTTTAGTTTTGTATAGGCATCTATACAAAAGATGAGGGCATCTTTCATTGCAATTTTTCCCCATCTTTTTTAGAAATAGAAAGAAGCTCTAAGTGACCTTGCATCTACTGTTTTTCATGTGCCTTTAACTCAAAATAATCCATCAAAACAGCATATTTTAGGGTAGCATATTCTTTTATTAGTTTCTTAAAAAGAAAAACAGGACACCAACTCCTGATATAAGAGTTTAAAATCAATAATAAAAAGTCCATTTAGAGATCATCTAGGATTTATGTAAATTATTTTATACTCTTCTTAGTTTTTGTAACTTAATTATTAGTACTTAATAAATTTTCCCAAAATAGCTTTGAATTTTTAATTTAAATTAGTACAGTTTTGAATGGCCAAGTTGGATTCAGCATACAAAGATTATGTTCAAAATAATATGATCATATGCAGAAAATTTATTAGACAAAAGTCTAACATTGATTAATGGTAAAACCTCTCAGTGAAACAGCAATGCAGGGAAACATTTTAACTTGGTAAATAATATCTATGATAAACCTGCAGCTAATGTCATACTCAATGAGGAGAAACTAGAAGCTTTCCAGGTAAATTCAGGAATAAGGTAATAATGCCTCCTCTCACCACTTTTTCTTCAAAATCATACTGAAGTCCCAAATAATGGAGTAAGCCAAGAAAGGAAATGCAAGGTAAATGTTTGGGAAAGAAGACACAAAACAAGTGACATGTTTGTTTACATAGAAAATGTGTAAAAGTCATCAGAAAAACTCCTAGAATGGATAAGTAATCATAACAAAGTTAACAGGACACTGGTCATATACAAATGTCAATTATTCTCTTGCCTACCAATAATGAACAAGTAGAGTTTTAGATTAAAAACAATAACTTCCATATTAGCAGCAAATATGAAATACATAGACAAATCTAACAAAATACATATAACATCTATTTGATGAAAACTGTTGAATAAAGTCAAAGAATAAATGAAGTGCTATTCCCTGTTTATTGATACACTCTTATAAAGAGTATGGTCAAGATGTCAGTTCTTTGCAACGTTTTCTACAGATTCAATGCAATCACAATCAAAATATCAATTTGTTTTTTGTAGATATTGAAAAAACTACTGGGACATTTATCCTTTTCTAGATAGATGATTCAGAATAAGTGAGTACAGTTTTATTCTCCTAAAAATATATTAACCATTTCAAAATTAAATCTAGTTCACTGGATATTATTTTTTATCACTTGCAGGGTAGAGTATGTATCTAATTCTTTTCTAAAATTGTCTCTAATTCTTGAATAGTATTGCTAGACTGCAGGACAAATGATTACAACTGTCCATTAATTTAGTCAGTTTTAATAAATATCTTTGAGCGACAATTCTAAATTTTTTCTTACTAGATGATGAGATTTGTATGTAATTTTGAACCATTCTTAATGCTCAAGTGTAAACTTCCCTGTTCTACCTGCCTTGTTCTACTTTCCCTTGTTCTACCAAACTGGTTGGGTAGTCAAAACCGAAGAGACCCATATGGACCATGCTGGAAACACTGAGCTTTAGCTTTTTTGGACACGTACCTCTGACTTCCTCCTAATTCTTTTTTTTTTTTTTTTTTGAATTCTTTTTATTTATTTATTTATTTTATTTATTTATTTTTTTTTTTGTAGAGACAGAGTCTCACTGTACCGCCCTCAGGTAGAGTGCCGTGGCGTCACACGGCTCACAGCAACCTCTACTCTTGGGCTTACGCGATTCTCTTGCCTCAGCCTCCCCAGCAGTTGGGACTACAGGCGCCCGCCAGAACGCCCGGCTATTTTTTTTTTTTTTTTGTCTTTCACTAGACCCCCTTGGTTCTCTACAAAAAAAAAAATGAACCTGATATTCTTTTTTTTTTTTTTTGTAGAGACAGAGTCTTACTTTATGGCCCTCGGTAGAGTGCTGTGGCGTCACACAGCTCACAGCAACCTCCAACTCCTGGGCTTAGGCGATTCTCCTGCCTCAGCCTCCCGAGCAGCTGGGACCACAGGCGCCCGCCACAACGCCCGGCTATTTTTTTGTTGCAGTTTGGCCGGGGCTGGGTTTGAACCCGCCACCCTCGGTATATGGGGCCAGTGCCCTACTCACTGAGCCACAGGCGCCGCCCTGAACCTGATATTCTATTTGAGACAATGTATCTATTTTTGATTGTTTTCATCCACTAAGGAGGAATCAGAACAATTTTCAAAAAAGACAAAAACAAAAATTGATACACTCCCACTCAAGACACCAGAACCCTAGAAGTTGATGATGACTTTACCTAGTCTCAACATGAATATCTTCCTGACTCTGGCATAGATGCCTTTACTTCACTGTCACCTTAAAGTGGTAACAGTCTATGGGAAAGTGGAACATTGGAGGAGACTTGGAATAGACTAAATGAGAAGGTCATCTATCCAGATACTACTTTTTTAACTCCCACTGTATTTTTTTTATATCAATTTAGTTAAAAATACCTCAGATATCATATCATCCTTTATTCATTTAAATTAGAGATAATGAGAAAACAACACATACATCTAGGTGCTATTTCACTTTCTTCTACAAAGTTCATTGCCATGGATTTTTTTGTGTGTACTCTTCTTATCAAGACCATTCATTTGACCAAATTTGGAGAATGTTCCATGGGGTGATGAGAACTAGCTAATGAACTTCCACAAATAAAATGAGCAAGAAGCTTCTTAGCATAATTAAGAAAACAATTTCCAGAAACTTTAATTCACATTAAGCTGCACAGTTGGTCTTAATAGAAAACCAGCCTCTTAATGTTATGGTTTGATTTGTACCAAGGAAACATTCTCTCGCCTTTACACTTATTTTCTGAAATAGTAGTAGCACATTGTTCCATGCTCAAATTATATTCTATTGCTGAACAGGTAGTGATCAATTATATCTAACGGTATAAATGCCTTGTGCATTCCATATATTCTATTATATAAGGAATAATGTTTTATACTTCATATACTGTTAGTATGTACTATTGCTTCTTTTGTAAGTTATGGATAGTCAGCCTTCCTCCCCCCCTTTGGAATACTGGGATGGTAAGAAGTGACTTTCAAAAGAGGGAGAAGTGATGGTACCTTTGCTCCTGATATTCTGTTCTATGGCTATAAATATCTGGCATTAAAAT
Source organism: Nycticebus coucang (assembly GCF_027406575.1). NCBI lineage: Eukaryota > Metazoa > Chordata > Mammalia > Primates > Lorisidae > Nycticebus > Nycticebus coucang. Next base: position 6,179,397 of record NC_069797.1, read on the forward strand.
TTCTACAGCTAAGTAGCCATTTCCTTGGGTTAGGAACCATTTTAATGATGTAAAAACGTTATAAAATAACAGTTACAACATTAACGTTATAAAATAGAAGGATTTTCCCCTGTAGTATGTTTGGGATTTACAAATTTGTATTCATTCCTGCCCTTCGCTTTTAATGGACAAGGACACATTATTTCTATTGATTACACAGTTTGTACATCTCAAAGTCTTGCGTCTAGCTGTCCTGTTCCTCTGTATTCAAAGCCAACAATAGTAAGTTGCATCCTCAAGCTGCCTTCTCTCTAGTTCTCTCATCTGTCTTCACATCTCTCTATGATTACATCCAGAAAAGCTTCATGTGATTAGATTAGGTCCATCTGGACAATCAAGAAAAATCTATCCATTTAAATATGCTTAAAGATGATCTATATGGAAGTCCCTTTTTTCATACAAGGTAGTATTCCCAGGTTCTAGGGATTAGGATATAGACATCTTTGTGGAGTGCATTAATCTTCCTAGCACAAAAGCCTTTATAAAGATATCTGTGAATGATAAGAACAGAAGTTATCACAATTTTACCAGAATTCAAATAAAATATTGATTAACAGCTGGTGATGTTAATCATTTAAATCAATTTGGTTCATGAATCACTTCACTCTTGATATACAACTGAAGAAAGAAAACAATTATTTTAATTAATTCAGGCTGTTATCCAATTCTGAATTAGTGAAATTTTAAGTTTGGATTTTTATTTTGAAATAGTACGTTCTCAATATTTGTTATTTCTGTCTACCCAAGTAGTCACCAACATGTGTTTTAAACCAGGAAAATGTGAACCCAAACTTTATGACACAATAGAAGTATAGATAACATTACATTGTAGAAGAGATAAAGTAATATTATTATATAATAAATCAGATAGCATTATATATGGAAAGGCAAGGTAACTTCCTAACTATTGAACTAACTGTACGCTCCCCTGATTCTTATCCTTTTTTGTATTTTTTTCATTAGCTGCTGTTGTTGCAGTTTGATCTCATTGTGCTTTGCCTTAATTTGCTTCACCTGGAAAAGCAGCTAGTGATTAACATTTATTGTTTTCCTACAGGTATACTGTGTATCACACTTATCCTGATAGCAACCTCATATAGGACATGTATTCATACGATTATAAATCTTTTTATGTTAAAAGGAGGAAACACTTGGGAATAGACATTAGTCCAGTACCATAAAACACAAGTGATATGTTTTCAGATTTTGTTCTTAAGGTTCCAAAGCCACAAATTTTTAAATAAATTAAAGCATCTATTGTTTTCACAAAGAAACACTTTTAATGCCATCTCTGATAAATCAAGATTTTAGGAACATTTATTAATTTTTAAGTGACTAGTTAATTATAGGTAGTTTAAAATTTCCTTTGAAATCCTGTATTAAGAGCTTTGAAATCCTGTATTAAGTTTATGATATGTGGGGCAGTTTTCATCTACTGTTTATTAAATGAATACAACTTCACCCACTTTTTTAATGATCACATATAAAATATGTATATATTTAGTATGTTAAAAATGATATAGAGAGGAAATTTTAAAACTTCAAAAACTTGGATGACAGTTCAGAAGAAAATCCAATTAATCATACAATAGTTAAGGCATCAAAAAATAATGGGGACATTTAACAGTAACATAATATGATTATAAATGATAGATGTATTTATTAACTTTTTGTCTTTTACATCTATATGTGTGTATGCATCTCATAAATATTACTTTCCAGATGTGCCCTAGTCAAATGCAAAAAGTAAGTTAGAAGGAAATATAAGTAATCATTGAATTTTAAGATGCTAGGAGAATTTTTCATTATAAAAATTCCATGAATCACAAGGAGCCAATGGATAATTTTGACCACATAAATGATTTTGAATTAAGTTAAATTGAATAACATCCTATTTATTATAGGTTTTAAAATAGAGTTGTTATTGTTTGATACACTTAAGAATTACATTTAAATGCATAATCACTATATAAACAACATTAGTTTGCTTACAAATAAAAGCCAGGTTTTAAGATACCCATAGATGGATATGGAAAACTTCAACATATTCCTTAATTTAGAAGGAATTTAGGGGGCCATACTCATGCTTGCAGATGTGCACATAACCAGGAAGGACCTCCGCTCTCTCCCCTGGCTGGCCATTGACACTGCACAAACAGGAAGTGGAAACTAAGACAGACCAGTTGGTGCACTGATAGTGTTCCTCAAGATAAACACAGATTCTTTTGGATAGATATTTAGCAATTGGATTGCAGGTCTAACGGAAGGTCCACTTTTAGTTCTTTGAGGACTCTCAACACTTTTTTGTTTTCCATATAGGCAATACTAGTTTGCAGTCCCACCAACAGCACAGAAGTGTTCCCTTCTCTCTGCACCCACATCAGCATCTGTTGATTAGAGTCCTTGAGATGTGGGATATTGTCACTGGGGTTAGGTGATACCTCAAAGTGGTTTTGAATTACATTTCTCTAATAATTAGAGATGATGAGCATTTTTTTTTTGTCATGAGTTTGTTGGCCATTTGTCTTCATGAGAAAAGACTCAAGCATCCTGTACACTCATACTAATTTGAAACTTGTTGATTAACAGCAATGTGCACACATGAAAGAAAAAATTAAGTTCAAGAAGAGGGGAAAGAGTTTGGTTAAGTTCTCATGAAAGATGTACAATGTACCAGTAAATGGCACACTTCTACACTTGGAGGTCACAAGTACCTTGAAAATGCAAACAGTACCACACAATTGTATGTACCCCATATTAATCTGAAATAAATAATACCAAAAATACAGATTCCCCTCAGCATATACCAACAGTTTATGGATAATACAAGGCATTTAAGAAAACTTTGACCAATCCTTAGCTGACCATTCATCTAATTGAGTAGCGATATCACAGAGATCATACACAAAAATGATCATAGATTTCAACAGGATTGGTTTGTAAATTTAATGAACAAATAATGTGTCAAAAGTAATATAAAGAATAATATCAAATTCTATAAAGGCAGGTGGTGGGGTGTCTTAATTTCCAGAGTTGCTACATGACATTACTTAAAATGTGAGAATATGCAACAAAAAATTATGAGATACGCAAAGAAACAGAAATGTTTGAGTCAAACACAGGAAGAAAATCAGTCAAAAGAAACTTTCCCTAATAAATCCTAGACATGGAACTTATTAGATAAATTTTTAAATCAGCTGTTTGAAATATGTAAAAAGAACCAAAAAGAGACAATGTAAAGAACTAAAGTAATGTAGGAAAATACAATCAACCAAATGAAAAATATAAAGAGAGAGAAATATGACAGGTTCTAATATAAATGTGGGAATTCAAAATTAAAATAGCCAAAATGAAATTTTAATACAGGGACTGAACAAGAGAGTTCAAAAGGATCAATAAACATTAAGATAAGTCAAGTGGTATTTTCCAGTCTGGAGAACTGATAGAAAAAATAATGAAGATAATTGAATGGGGCTTAGAGGTCTATGGGATACCATCATTTGTACACATATATGGAGGATGCACAGTCATTCATATCAGTATATGGAGTGAGTATGCACAATGGACATCCCAAGAAGAGAGTAAATATAAAATATATTTGAAGAAACAATAGCTAAAAACTTCCAAAATCTGAAGAAAAACATGGATTTTACTGTTCAGGAATCTTAAAGAATTCTACATAATATGTAACAATGCAATGAGATGCGTACCTAGACACATCATCCAACTATTGAAAGGCAGAGCCAAGAGAAAATGGTGAAAGTAGGAAAAGATCACTACTTACTGTAGTTTTTAAGCCCTTAGATTAGACAAACATTTCTCAGACATGACTTGAAAAACACGAACGACAAACATAAAAGAGATAAAAGAGATAAATTTGACTTCACCATAAAAGAGATAAATTTGACTTCACCAAAATGAAAAAAACAAATATCCTTCAAAGGACACCACCAAGAAACTGAAAAGATGAAACAGAATGCGATTAACTATTTTAAAATTATACATCTGATAAGGAACTTGTTTCTAGAATGTATAAAAAATACCTATGAAATAGGTAAATATAAATAGGTAAATAATAAACATTAAAACAATACAATAAAAAAATAGCAAGAATTTGAACGGATATTTCTCCAAAGAAAATATGCCAATGCTTAAAAAGAACATGAAGAGATATTCAGCATCATTAGTCAATAGGGAAATGCTCATCAAAACCAGTCTTCTTAGTAAAGTGTCTCAAGAATGGAAGAAAAAGTACCCAGTGTACTCACCCTTATTATGAAACTAATGTAGGACCTTCACATGAAAGCTATAACCCAGTTACAACCTAAGAATAGGGAGAAAGGGGAAAGGGAGGGGAGGGAGGGGGATTAATGGGATTACACCTGTGGTGCATCTTACAAGGGTATATGTGAATCCTAGTAAATGTGGAATGTAAAGGTCTTAGCAAAATAACTAAGAAAATGCTACAAAAGCTATGTTAACTAATGTGATGAAAATGTGTCAAACGATCTATGAACCAAGTGTGTGGTGCTCCACGATCATACTAATGTACACAGCTATGGTTTAATAAAAATAAATAATAAAAACAAAAACACAAGGAGATGCCCCTTCACACATTCAAGATTGACTATAATGAAAAAGATGGATAATAACATGCATTGGTGAGAATGTGGAGAAACTGGAGCATTGGTAGGTTGCTGGTGAGAATGTAAGATGGTGCAACCACTTTGGAAAACAATTTGACAGTTCTTCAATATTGTAAACATAGAATAACCATATGGTCTAGTATTTCTACCCCTAGATATGTACCCAAGAGAATTGAAAGCATGTGGCCATACAAAAACTCGTATGTGAATATTCGTAGCATCATTATTCATAATAAAAATTAAAGGCAACCTAAATGTACATCATCTTAGGAATACTAAAACAATGGATATGCAAATAATGGAATACTGTTCAGCCATATTCATAAAAAGGAATGAAGTATCAATATTTGCTACATGTATAAATCTTGAAGCCATGCTAGGTCAAAGAGCAGAACAACATATAAAGCCACATATTGTATGAGTCCATTGATATGAAATGTCCAGAACAGACACATAGATAAAGACAGAAAGCACATTAGTGATTGCCAGGAACTGAGGCCATCCAGGCGCTTAAGGGGATGAAGGGACATGAGGAGTAACTGCTAACAGGTATGATGTTTCTTTTTGTCATGATAAAAATGTTTGGAATTAGATCAAGGTGAATGTTACATAACTTTTCTAATATACTAAAAATACCTGAATTGTAAACTCTAGAAAAGTTTTGCTATCTTTTGTTATCAGCCTGATTTCACATGTCCTTGATCTCACTTTTGCTTGCTAGAATAGGATTAAAATCCTGTTACTCAGATTTTTTTTCCATTTTATGTAACAAGGAATTATCAAATTTTTGAGCAATTCACATTGAATTTGTCAACCTTAAACTATCAAATTGAGTTCACTTGAAATGCAAGAGTTTTCAGGTTTATCAAAGATTGAAAACATAAACGACATATATTAAATTATGCCTTCATGTTTAATATGTAGACAAAAATAAATAGGACTATACGGTATATTTTTAGACTAGGACTGATATGGTTAAAAATACTTCTAACACTGTCACAATATCTTTGACATATGTATATGTCTTTTACATTTATATATGTTTTGAATGATAACATAACTGATTCTTAATTGCCTCATAAACCTCCCTTAAGACTCCCATACTTCAGTAACTTAGAGACACTTTTAACTTAGAACTGGTAGACTTGGAGGGCTGGGCATGGTGGCTCACATCCGTAATCCTAGAGCTCTCTGAGTCCATGGCAGGAAGATTCCCTGAGGTCAGGAGCTGCAAATTAGCCTGAACAAAATCAAGACACTCACTCCCCTCTTTACTAAATGTAGAAAAAATAAAAAAATAGCTGGCATGGCAGCATACTTCTGTAGTCCCAGCTACTCAGGAGGCAGAGGCAGGAGGATCACTTGAGTCCAGGTCTATGAGGTTGCAATGAGTTATGATAATGCCACTGCAGGCTAGACTGTTGACAGAGTGGAGACGTCTTTAAAAAAAAAAAAAAAGAAAAAAGGAAAAAGAAAGGAAAAGAAAAAAAGATAGAAAAAAACTAGATTTAGTTGACATGTTTTTTTTTTTTCCAGCTGGTACACTGGCTAACTTCATAAACATTTAGAAGTGATGCCCATATCCTTTAAAAACTCAAAAAGAAAAAAATAAGAAATTTAAAAGATGCAGTATTCCCAGGTAAGGGCAATATATCATAAGCTCATAGTCTAGTACTATTTTTCTTCTTATTGTCTGGAGCCTTTTACTATAATCTTACTGTGTAGTTTGGTGTGTGTGTGTGTGTGTGAACCAAAAGACCATTTTAGAGAAAGAAACTTTTCTTAAATTGGCAAGTAGATATTAGGAGGAATGAAACTAGAGTATTCTGTAGAAATAAAAAAGAAAAAAATAATTTTTTCTGAGCTTGATTATTATTAGATGGATCAGATGTGTGATTCCAAGAGCTTCTGGCAGAGTTGTGCCCATAACCTGTTTTCAGTAATGCTCACTTCCTACAAGCCATTTCCTGGTGAATTTGCTAGCTAGGTTAAAATCAGTATGAACAGAAATTAGAGAAATTTCTGTACTTTTATTAGAAATCAAATGCTTCATGTTAAGCAGCAATGTTTCTTTTTCAAAGGCTATACTTTCAAACTTTTTTAATTTCCAGGAAGCATATGAATTATGCCAAATTTTTAGCTAAAAACCTCATAATTACGGTATGAGAAATAGTATCTGTTCTAGATGCCTTTTAGGAGTTTCTCGGCTTTATGGAAGATGTGGTATTAGTTGGGTATTTTTTTTTAATTATTTTTTGGGTAACAACTCAAAGAGAATATTCAATGTCTCAAGCAGAGATTTACTTTAAAAGGAGAAAATTAAATTTTCCTTGATTAGTCCATGTTCTGCTAAATGTTTATAATATAAAAACTCCTGAGTTTGAATTTTGAAATGTTTTCATAAAAGGGATTTTTTTTTTGTACAGTAATAATGTAATGGAAGAAAAGACTTCCAGCAGGCACACAATATAATTAAGTAAAAATACTTCATAACATTACATACCATTTTGATAGAGCCATTTTCATTTTGTTTTGTTTTAATGATATCTATTGTGTCTTTCATTGTCTGTGAGTAGTATTAGTCCTAAAAAAGTCTCCTCATAAGCCAAGAGGATGCCTGGCCCCCAGGGAATAGACGTAGGGATCTCTAAGCCTTCAAGTCTCTTTTGAAAGGGGGCTAATCCTTAAACATGAGCTTTTCACTGTCCCCCAAACTCGCCATTACTCTGGGCCATGGGATCATCAGAACTAATCTGATTATATCCTTTATCCCTCTTTTATCAGGTAACACTCAGATTCCATTTCCACACTATCAATGTCATGTAACTTCAGATTTCCCAATTCTAATCCTGCCTACTGCTCATTTTCTACTCTGAATTTCATTTACAGTGGCCTTTGGCACTTATTGCTTATAATCTATGATGTTATCTATATTGTATGTGTATTCATATATATGAGCATATATATGCTGCTTCTCTGAAGGACCATTTTACTTTGTAGTTATAGTCTAAATCTGGATATTCTCTGGAGACATTAAAATGGGCCATTTCTATTTTCCACCCCACATCTCTTTTATCACAGATCTTGGAGAAAATGTAGACATTCTCCTTTCTATTGTTCGGCACTTCTAAAGACATTCCTGCCCATGACTTTGAATCACACGTGTCCATACCACTACCACTCCTTTATTGTTATCTAGCAATCTTCCTCCTTTTTTGAAGATTTTTAGCACTTGTTTACTGTCAGTCTCTTCAATACCAACTCATCTCAGATTTCATATCCATGTAAATAAATGCATCTTCTAATACACTAGTCTCTTAGTTTCTTGAACTCATTTTCTCTAAAAACCTAGTTTGTGCTACACCCGACAAATCTCCCCCAGTCATTATCAAAAATTAACTCTTTCGGGGTTGGGCGAGGTGGTTCACTCCTGCTATTTTAGCACTGTGGGAGAGCGAGGCAGATGGATTGCCTGAGCTCACCGATTTAACACCAGCCTGAGCCAGGTGAGACCTTGTCTCTAAAAATAGCTGGTGTGGTGGCAGGCCCCTGTCATCCCAGCTACTTGGGAGGCTGAGGCAAGAGAATCACTTGAGTCCAAGAGTTTGACATTGCTTTGAGCTATTACGCCACCTCACTCTACCCAGGGTGAGAGCTTGAGACTCTGTCTCAATTAAAAAAAAAAAAAAAGTAATATATTTGCAATTACTCATTATTTTCCATTTAATACACAGGGTGGACATAAAATTCATGTGCAATTTAAAATAGTTTAACCTAGTAAATTGCACTGGAAATTTATGCCCACCCTGTACTATATTCCCTATTCACCATCCATTTCTTCTTTTGCTAAGTTTATATGCATTTCTTAATATACTTATGGGTTTTGTTCCAACTGTTTGAAAAGCTTGAAAATTATTTCTTTAGAGTTTCACTTGCAAATTTAGCCAACGTATATGTGTATATCTGTATCTATTTAAATGAAAGTAATTAATATCCATTGCAAGTGTATTGACATAAGATTTTAGTGCACTTTAACTTTTCCTGTCCCAGTCATATTTTGCAAAGCTAGCACCTAAATATGTAAGTACCTCTCTATAACTTATTAAAGATTACTTATGGAGGTACAGTGAATATATTCCTCCATTTTCAGTACTTTCATTAAGTTTTCTTAGTCCCTTCCAGGTTTTACAATGTCAGAAGTATCAACAAGATGTATATGTCAAAGTTGGTAGAATCAAGTTTTATATTGAAATTTCATTGTTAGTAACAACACATAAGACATCTTTTATGTTTTACTATGATGGCAATAACCGTAATGTTATTTGCCATTAAGTTATCAAAAGATAGCCCTCCTTTTTTTGTTGAGACACATTTTCACCTTGTCATCCTTGGTAGAGTGCCATGGCATCATATCTCAGAGCAACCTCAAACTCTTGGGCTCAAGTGATTCTCTTGCCTCAGCCTCCCCAGTAGCTGGGACTGCAGGCTCCCACCACAACACCCAGCTACTTTTAGAGACGGGGTCTCACTCTGGCTTACACTGGTCTCGAGCCTATGAGCTCAGGCAATCCACACCACTGGGCCTCCCAGAGTGCTGAGATTATAGGTGTGAGCCACCACACCCGACTAGGCTAGTTATTTAGAATAGGTTATAATTTAACTTTTCTGATGTTTTTGTTACCCTTAGTAGCAATGGAGATTAATAAATCTTTGGGCTGTGATAGGCTCACACCTGTAATCCCAGCACTTTGAGAGATTGAGTTGCAGGATCACTTAAGACCAGGAGTTCAACATCAGCCTAGGCAACACAGAAAAACCCTTGTCTCTACAAAAGTCAGAAACATTAGCAGAATGTGGTGGCACACACCTATGGTCCTCATTACTTGGGAAACTGAGGCAGAAGGATTGCTTCAGAGTGGGAGTTTAAGACTGTAAAGAGCTATGATCTCATCACTGCAACAGAATGAAACCCTGTCTCTAAAATAAAAGACCTTTGGATACTTTTGTATGTGGTATCTGATATAGTATCATTACTATCGATATCTACAACACTTTGAGGGTCCATATATCATGTCATATTCTTTAATAGAGATAAACATTAAAAATATGTTTTTAAATTATCATTAAGTTTATATATTCTAAATTAATCCTTTATACTTTATGTAAAATAATGAAAGAAAAATACCTTTACAGATTATGAAGCAACTCTTCATTTATCAAAAATCTTCCTTTAAAAATTTATTTAGGCCCGGGCGGCGCCTGTGGCTCAGTCGGTAGGGTGCCGGCCCCATATACCGAGGGTGGCGGGTTCAAACCCGGCCCCGGCCAAACTGCAACCAAAAAATAGCCGGGCGTTGTGGTGGGTGCCTGTAGTCCCAGCTACTCGGGAGGCTGAGGCAAGAGAATCGCTTAAGCCCAGGAGTTGGAGGTTGCTGTGAGCTGTGTGAGGCCACGGTGCTCTACCAAGGGCCATAAAGTAAGACTCTGTCTCTACAAAAAAAAAAAAAAATTTATTTAGGCCCTTTTGTTTCCCCCCTTAGCCCTGCCTGTGCTGCCGGGTGAGCGGCGGCCGCCCCGCGCCCGGAGGTCGTTCCCTCTCATCCTCCCGGTCGCGGAGAGGAGGCGGCGGTAGCGGCCGGAGCCGGGCGGGCGGCCTGAGGTGGGAGCCCAGCCGGCCCCGCTGGGAATATGGCGACCGGTGGCTACCGGACCGGCGGCAGCACCGCAGACTTCCTGGAGGAGTGGAAGGTGAAACGCGAGGAGATGCGCGCCAAGCAGAACCCCCCGGCCCGGCCACCGCGGGCGGGGGCGGCGGCGACCCAGCCGGGAAGCCCCCGGCGGGGGCGCTGGGCATCTCGGCGGCCGCCGCGGCCAACGAGCTCAACAGCAACCTCCCGGGCGGCGCGGCCGCACCTGCCGCCCCCGCTCCCGGGGGCGCGAACTGCGCCGTCGGCCCGGCGGCGCTGACCCGGGCGGCCCCGGGCCCCGGCGGCCGGAAGAGGAGCTCCCAGCCGCCGCCTCAGGGGCACAGTCGTCCCGGGGCGACGACGACCGGGACGGCGCCCCGGAGAAGGGCAAGAGCTCGGGCCCCAGTGCCAGGAAAGGCAAGGGACAGATGGAGAAGAGGAAGCTGCGGGAGAAGCGGCGCTCCACAGGCGTGGTCAACATCCCGGCCGCGGAGTGCTTAGATGAGTATGAAGATGATGAAGCAGGACAGAAAGAGCGGAGACGAGAAGAGGCAATCACACAGCAGAACACGGCGCAGAACGAGGCTGCCGGCTCCCTGGATCCGGGCACTGCCTGTGTGCTGCAGGACCCATCAAGACCAGTTGCAGGCAGATATAAGAGCACAACCACTGCCTCTGAAGAAGATATCTCAAGTAGATAGCCCCGAACAGAGAGGAGTGGGTTCGCTAGATATAACAGGGATGCAAATGTCTCAGGTACTTTTGCCTCAAGTAGTACATTGGAAAAGAAAATTGAAGATCTTGAAAAGGAAGTAGTAAGAGAAAGGCAAGAAAACCTGCGATTTATGAGACTGATGCAGGATAAAGAGGAAATGATTGGAAAACTCAAAGAAGAAATTGACTTGTTAAATAGAGATCTAGATGACATAGAAGATGAGAACGAGCAATTAAAGCAGGAAAATAAAACTCTTTTGAAAGTTGTTGGGCAGCTGACAAGGTAGAAGATTCAAGGCACAATGCGGAATGAATATTTTAAAACTACTGATTGAATGTCACGGTCAAAGCTAGGAGGTATTCCTATGCTGCAATACATTAAAATAACTATGTATATTTATTTCTAGAAAACAGATGGATGTTTATTTTCAAAATATGTCTTTTTCATTATTAGTTTCAAAATATGTCTTTTTCATTATTAGTTTATTTTCAAAATATGTCTTTTTATTTTACAAATAAGTAACATCTTTCAGCTATTAAAATAATAGGAATACCTTTTTGGTTTTGTGTGGTATTCAAATAACACATGATTTAAAGTCACAACCCTTCGAGTGTATTAGTACATTCTCTCCCTGAAGGAGATCCACAGTCTTTGTTTACATGAATTCAAATGCTTTTGGGGAGTTGCCTGTAAATGCCTTCTTACCGACGTGTGCAGCCTTTTATATGTTGATGACTTACTCAGAAAGGTTTTTGTCTGCTGTCATTTGTTCTTTCCACTTATTCTAAGCAATTTAGAGTAATAATCGCACTGTTTTGTATAACTAATCGTTTAAAAGAAAAGCTATTTTAAAAGTTACTTACTATAATGTTCTTGTTGGCTAAACATAAATTGAAAATACTTGAATTATGCGATAGTAAATGAAAATTTACTATTTTGTGTTTGAATATTAAAATTTTTTTTAAATCACTTTTACTTCTGAGAAACATATAATTGTAATTTTAATGTAAAATTTCTTATGTAGGTATTATGTTTTTCTCTCTCTCTTTTTTTTTCTTTTCCATTCCAAGGCTTATTAGCGAACATGGGCTATTTAAAAGTTGTTTATTCTTTGGGCCTGGAAATGTATACAATTTTAGTACATAAGAAAAAAAAATCCCTATTTTGATTATATTATCACATGCATTTAAATCAAAACTAAAGTACTTATCCACAGTTAAAACATGTACACATATATTAACAAAACAGTATGTAAGCAGAAATAATACTGAAATATTTTGCCTAATTACTAAGTTGGAGAATAATGCTGTGACAGTTTTTCACATGAGAGAATATTCCCCTATCTCAAATTTAAGGGATTCTCTCCCTAACACTGAAAAATTTCAAACATTTATAAAGAATTCATACAAATTTTTTCTTGTATTAAATATTATTAGTATTTAGGGTTGTTTGGTATTACATTTTTATGTTAAGTTAGAACTCCCCCCGCCCTAAAAACACATATTAGGCATGATGAAATGCTTGCCATTTTAATAGCAGAATCTCGAACAGCAACACTAATATCCTTTTATCCAGTTAAGGTATGAAAGTGGCTTGAACGTAGTAAAATCCATTTGTGGTGGGCTGCTGACTTTTTCCTTCCCTTGACAAGCCCTTATATAATTCACTATTAGAAAAATAGAGAAGGTAAGACATTTGGGGAGAAAACACAGACTAACTGACAAATATCAGATACTGAATTGTAAAAACCTCTGGCCTTACGTAGGTTAGCTTTACCCTTCTCCCCAGCTCAGAAGATTCAAGGTTGGCTGATCATCAAACTGACTTGAGGAAATTAAAAAGAATTCCTTTGCTTTAGCTCCTAGATAGGTTTAGAGTGAGACCCTAGATTCGAGAATTTTTAAAGCTAATCATCTCATGGTTCTGATCAGAGCTAGTTTTAGAAACACCTGCTATAGCATCTTTATTCTCAGAAGTATCTTCCAATGAAAACACAGAATTGATGTAATTTTACCTATCGGCTTTTTTGTTCCTTTAGTTTATTTAATAATTTTTCTGGTCTCTGGAGCAGTTTTCATGTGTGCATAAGTGTGTGTATACACATGTATGTATATATCCACTGTTCACAAAAGTTCAGTGTTAGATTTCCAAATTTGATACAGTTGCAGAATTATTGCAGAAGGGCCTCCTTCTTGGGGACTTTCACTCTGCATGGGAAGTACAGTGGTGTGCCGGTCCCAATACCGCCTTGGTGGTGAGGTTCTCATCCCCCTTTGTTCATCCCTAGGCACATGGCAAAAATACGCTTATTGCCTACGTCTCCATCCTCACTTTGGATGTTGTGAAAATGCTATCAATATACAATCTTAGGATATGTTAGTATGTTGTTTTTTAATTCAGAGAATTAATTTGAATTTTCTACTTAAATATATGGATAAAAGAACATTTCACTTTAAAATTATATTAGGTATTAATGCTTTTAAAGACTGAGAGGTTTAATTTTTTTTACAGTTTATAGGGAGCATTTCTAGCAATGATCTGCTTTTTGAACATAATGATACCAAATGCAAATATAGGAGCCTTACAGTTTAGGGAAAGCATTTCACATACAGTCCTTCCCCATCTCCTTAAAATATGTATTTATTTCACAAACAAATTTTTACACCAGCTGTTGAAAAATAAAGTAGAATCTGTTACACTTCCCGTTAAAATTTGTAAAAAGGGTTGCGATTTTAAAAAGGTAGCTGAAGGTACATGTGTATTACTCTTGAAAACTCGGCTGTTGTCAATAAGGTACAATTATTTGTGAAATTATTAGTCTTTTTTGAAATATCATTTCTTCTATCTCCTGGGAATTTATGGCATAATAAAGCACATCCAAAGTTGTAAAAAAAATAAAAAAATAAAAATTTATTTAGAACATATTTTCAGGAATATATATCAGCTATTATAACTTTACAATTATTAGTATTTTAATAAAAGTGATCATTAAATCAAAATTTTGAAATAGCAGTTTAATAATGAAATGAAATATGTAAAATAGAAAAATGACACTGGAAAGATATATTTGATAATAAGTTTTAATATTATTAGTCTATACTGAACAGTTTACCATAGAGAGTATTATTGTTCACCAAAGCTTTTTCCATTAGGTTAAAAGTAAGGCCTACATTAGGAGTGGTATATGTTGTCTTTGAAATATTATTAGTAACGATGATTTTATTATAAAGGAAAAGTTAACTGCCATTAAAGAATGGCCAACATGACAAAACTTCTCACTTCAAATAATTTTATTGCGTTGCTATGAGGTGAATCTGCTTCATGATAAATACTGTTGAACAGAAAGAAATTTTACATTCATGTTTGTGCCCCTGAAATAAAAACTCATCTTGTGGTTGACAAAGTCATAAGAATGAAAGTGTTACAAAAAATCTATAACAAATATGACAAATTACATGCCTCTGCAAATGACCAATGTGTCCATTTTAATCAATGTCACCTGTAACACTAATGTTAGAGAAGTACTTGGACTCACTGCTTCTACGGAGCTATGGAAGCAGATACTAATTAATGATCTATTTTGTGGCCTATTTACCATATTTCCTAATTTTCCACAATTTCTCCACTTTTAATTATAAAACATAGTCTTAGAAGTAATCACCATCAGTTACAGCGTGCATATAAAACTATGAGCAAACACTTTTCTTATTTCCAGAAAAATAATGCATCAGCGATGCACCGAGATACAGGTGGAGGAATGGAGGAAAGTAGCCAACCGGGGGTTCAGACAGTAAGGCAGTGTATTTTCTGTCAAAAAATTACTAACAAACATAAAAAGGACCAAAGCCAATAATTCTAAACATCAGTGATAAAATACTTCTTCCTTCTCACAACATTTCTCTCTGTCCCCTGCCCTCCCTCTCCTTCCCCACTGAGCACAGCAGGACAATAAAGCTTAACTCAGGGGAAGAAGAAAACATTTAACCCCCAAGGAGGACTTTAAAAATATCCTGGTCAATGCATTATTTGTCAAATTGAGTTAAATGAACAAGCAGAAGAAAAACATATTAAATGTACGCATTTATTGTGTTCTAGTTTTTACTTTAAAATATGCAGATATCGTTAAAATTGTGCACAACTTATAGTAAATATTACAATTGGATGCTCATTACAACCAAGTATTTAAATAAGAAAAGACTTCAATTAATGTAAATGTTTATCAATAGATATTCGTAAATGGTGACGTAGTTATATCAAATACTCTATAGAATTCAGAAGAAATGAGAGAGCTATAAAACAATCAGTATGAAATAATTGAGGTGCCTGTGGCTCAGCGGGTAGGACGCCGGCCCCATATACCAAGGGGCCGGGTCAAACTGCAACGACAACAAAAAAATAGCCAGGCATTGTGGCAAGTGCCTGTAGTTCCTGCCACTCAGGAAATTGAGGCAAGAGAAACGCATAAGTCAAGGAGTTGGAGGTTGCTGTGAGCTGTGACGCCATAGCACTCTACCGAGGGTGATAAAGTGAGACTCTGTCTCTAAAAAAAAAAAAAAAGAATAAATAAAAATTAATTAATTTTAAAAAAGAAATAATTGTGATGACGTTTCAAAAAGCAAGAAGTTTTGTAAGTTAAACATTTCTCTACTCTTATATTTATAAATATATCTTTCAATATTCATACATACACATATACTCACAGAGATTGCATAGAAAAATGCCCCTGAGTGTCATGTAAAAATTTTGTAGTAGTTAGAGGAAGTAGAGTAATTTGTCACATTCAGATGAAATAAAACTTCAATTTTATTCACTACACATTCATATTATTTTAATGTTTTACCAAAAAAACATTTTCATGAATTATTTGTGGAATTTTTAAAAAGAAAAAAGATCATTTAAAATTACCACTTTCAATGGAATTCATGAGTGGTCATTTATGTGACTGTTTCCTAATGACTGATAAAACAGTGTGGAACAAAATGCACAATGTTGTATTACGTACAATCATCAAAGCAATCGATTGCCCAGAATTCAACATTTGTATTTTAACTAACTAGTGCCCCCCTTGAAAACTATAATTACTTGAAATTGTACATCGTGGTATAATTTTGACAAAGTTTTTCCCTTTGTATTGGAAATTAAATGCCTTTTGTAATATTTTATAGTTAGAAATCAAAGAAAGTACTACTAAAATATTTCAAATATAACATTTCTTTTTGAATTCCCAAGAAATTCTAAAATTCATGGGGAAAGTAAGTCTAAAACAAGAATTGGAGGGGCAGTGCATGAGGCTCAAAGGAGTAGGACGCCGGCCCCATATGCCGGAGGTGGTGGGTTCAAGCCCAGCCCCGGCCAAAAACTGCAAAAAAAAAAAAGAATTGGAGATTTTTTTTATTGTCTATCTTATAATTTTTAATAAGTACTAATAGTATTTCTTAACATATCTTCAAATTATTTTAAATAATTTTATCTAATATTTTACCTTAGAAAAGATAAATTAAGAAAGTGGCAAATTAAAAGGAAAACTACTTTATTGGCTTCAACAAATGTCTATCATGGTAATAGTAACAATTCTAACATGTACAGGGACTTGGTATGTGTACAATATTGTTCCAGTTATAATTCAACTTATCCTCATATTCAACTTCATATTCAATTCATATACACAGCTTTTGTTTCCATTATAAAAATAGAAATCGAAGTCTCAGAAATGTTGTTATCTATTCACCATTTAGTGACTGATAACTGATAGAGCCAGATTTTTAACCCAGCATCTACTTATAGAACATTTTTTCTGAACATGGACATTCTGCTGCCTCTGTGGGTGGAAGGGAGGAAGTATCAAAAACTAATATTTATTGAACTTTTAGTACAGAAAAGTAGAATTTTAAGGAAGTTTTTATATAATTTTTGTTTATTGCTATGGTAGCAAACTATCACAAATTTCATAATTCAACACATACTCAATTTGTCAGTGTTTCTGTGGCTCAGGCATACAGTATGGCTAAGCTGAGTCTCACAGGGAACATTCAAGCTTTTGGCCTTGATCAAGAGGCCCCACTTGGGATGAATCTATTCTCAAAGTCATAGGATTTGCTGGCAAAGCTGATGTCTATGATTGCAGGACTGAAGGCCTTGGCTTTTTGTGACCACAGTTGGCCACAGTTCCATGAAATGTGGATTTCTTTTTTATTTATTTATTTATTTATTTATTTTTTTTTTTTGTAGAGGCAGAGTCTCACTTTATCACCCTCGGTAGAGTGCCATGGCCTCACACAGCTCACAGCAACCTCCAACTACTGGGCTTAGGTGATTCTCTTGCCTCAGCCTCCCGAGTAGCTGGGACTACAGGCATCCACCACAACACCCGGCTATTTTTTGTTGCAGTTTGGCCGGGGCTGGGCTTGAACCCACCACCCTTGGTATATGGGGCCGGCGCCCTACCCACTGAGCCACAATTATTGTTGGGGATTCATTGAGGGTACAATAAGCCAGGTTACACTGATTGCAATTGTTAGGTAAAGTCCCTCTTGCAATCATGTCTTGGCCCCATAAAGTGTGACACACACCAAGGCCCCACCTCTCTCCCTCCGTCCCTCTTTCTGCTTCCCCCTCCATAACCTTAATTGTCATTAATTGTCCTCATATCAAAATTGAGTACATAGGATTCATGCTTCTCCATTCTTGTGATGCTTTACTAAGAATAATGTCTTCCACTTCCATCCAGGTTAATACGAAGGATGTAAAGTCTCCATTTTTTTAATGGCTGAATAGTATTCCATGGTATACATATACCACAGCTTGTTAATCCATTCCTGGATTGGTGGGCATTTAGGCTCTTTCCACATTTTGGCGATTGTAAATTGAGCTGCAATAAACAGTCTAGTACAAGTGTCCTTATGATAAAAGGATTTTTTTCCTTCTGGGTAGATGCCCAGTAATGGGTTTGCAGAATCAAATGGGAGGTCTAGCTTGAGTGCTTTGAGGTTTCTCCATACTTCCTTCCAGAAAGGTTGTACTAGTTTGCAGTCCCACCAGCAGTGTAAAAGTGTTCCCTTCTCTTCCACCTCCACGCCAGCATCTGCAGTTTTGAGATTCTGTGATGTGGGCCATTCTCACTGGGGTTAGATGATATCTCAGGGTTGTTTTGATTTGCATTTCTCTAATATATAGAGATGGTGAACATTTTTTCATGTGTTTGTTAGCCATTCGTCTGTCAACTTTAGAGAAAGTTCTATTCATGTCTCTTGCCCATTGATATATGGGATTGTTGGCTTTTTTCATGTGGATTAATTTGAGTTCTCTATAGATCCTAGTTATCAAGCTTTTGTCTGATTGAAAATAGGCAAATATCCTTTCCCATTTTGTAGGTTGTCTCTTTGCTTTGGTTATTGTCTCCTTAGCTGTACGCAATCTACCTATTCAATGCCATTCCTATCAAAATACCAACATCGTACTTTCAAGATTTGGAAAAAATGATTTTGCGTTTTGTATGGAACTGGAAAAGCCCTGTATAGCTAAGGCAGTTCTTAGTAACAAAAATAAAGCTGGGGGCATCAGCATACCAGATTTTAGTCTGTACTACAAAGCCATAGTGGTCAAGACAGCATGGTACTGGCACAAAAACAGAGACATAGACACTTGGAATCAAATTGAAAACCAAGAAATGAAACTAACATCTTACAACCACCTAATCTTCGGTAAATCAAATAAGAACATACCTTGGGGGAAAGACTCCTTATTCAATAAATGGTGTTGGGAGAACTGGATGTCTACATGTAAAAGACTGAAACTGGACCCACACCTTTCCCCACTCACAAAAATTGATTCAAGATGGATAAAGGACTTAAATTTAAGGCATGAAACAATAAAAATCCTCCAAGAAAGCATAGGAGAAACACTGGAAGATATTGGCCTGGTGAAAGACTTCATGAAGAAGACTGCCATTGCAATTGCAACAACAACAAAAATAAACAAATGGGACTTCATTAAACTGAAATGTGGATTTCTTAACATGGCTTTTTACTTCATCTAGCCATCAGGGAGACTTTCTACAGGTCATCTAGCAAGCCAGGATGCCAAACATGTGATGTAGTCATGGAGCTGATGCCCTTTCACCCAGGATATCGCAGATCTTGGTCACACTCAGTGGAAGGGATTCCACAGAACTATGACCATGTGGAGTTGAGAATCACAGGAGGATCGCCTTAGAGTTTGTCTACCACCATCTTCCCTCTGGACCAAAACGATCAGCATCTCTCTCACTTACAAAATACATTCATCTACTTCCAGGATTCCCAAGAGATGTTTCCTATTATATAAGCCATTCAAAGTCAAAATCTGAACAGCTAAGTCAGTTCTAGATATGGAGGAATTCCTCTATGTGTGGTTCCATTTATTTAGTGCAGCGGTTCTCAATCTGTGGGTCACAACCCCTTTGTAACAATGAAAATACATCCTGCATATCAGATATTTACATTACGATTCATAACAGTAGCAAAATTACAGTTATGAAGTAGCAACGAAAATAATTTTATGGTTGGGGGTCACCACAACATGAGGAACTGTATTAAAGGGTCGCGGCATTAGGAAGGATGAGAACCACTGCTTTAGTGGTTTATAACAGCTAAAAAAACTAATTTGACTGTTCAGCAGCTCTGTGCTTGGTGTTCATATGCTTGTGTCATCAATTGCCTCTTCTTGAGCTTGAACAGAACCTACAACACAACTTGCTTATCAACAGTGAAATACGGCAAAGGTGGTGGGATGTTACTACTAATATTACGTGATGTGATTTGAGATTTGTCCTGGCAGACTTGCTCTAGATTATAGTCTTATGAAGCCCTCAGCAGAGGACCCAATGATCTATACCTGGACTCCAGACCTATGGAGACACTAAGAAAGTAAATGAGTTGTTTTAATTTGCTGAGTTTGTGGTACGCAGCAATAGTAATGAATACAATATGAAATAGCTTAATGCATTCTCTCAACAGCCCTATGAAGTGAGCATTATTATTCCTTTTCATACTTCCAAAGGTACATGAAGCATTAAGGTATTTTCCCCAAGTCACCTAGACAGTTATGAAAAAATGGAAAATGCCATGAAGGCTATGTTAAACAGTTTGATGAAAATCTTTCAGACTGTATATGAAACCAGCACATTGTACCACTTGACTGCACTAATGTACACAGCTATGATTTAATAATCAAAAAATAAATAAATAAATCGTAAGAGAGAAGAAAAGGAATCTTTTCCTGACCAGATCTAAGACTAATGGGTATGACCCCATAACAAAAAACAGATTTATAAGAGAAAAACATACACATTTATTTCTTAAGTTTTATATGACGTAAGAGCTTCAAAGAAATGAAGACCCCCTGCAAAAAGAGAAATCTGTATGTTTTCACAAAGTTATGCAAAGATACAATTGGAATACAAAGGTCTGATCCACTGGTATTAAATTAGAGTAGCATGTCTCAAACCTGGTCCAAACCTACTTAAGTCTGTTTTCAGAATTTGCATCTTCCCTGTGACATTGCACAGTAATTTTTTTGAAATTTCATAAAGATCAAAAGAAGATTTAGTGAACATTTTCTATAGATTGAGATTTGTCACCTGTGACTATAATTAGGTAAAAATTAAGCCTTTTTTTTTCATTGTCTCTTCAGTCAAGGGGAATGATTTAAAAAATTAATTACAGGTTATCTATATTTTCTCCATCAGAGGCCTTTCCATTAGTGCTGATTATTCGTGTATAGATTATTCAGATCACCTTGGCATTTTTCTTTTTTTTTTATTAAATCATAGATGTGTACATCAATATGATCATAGGGCATCATACACTTGTTTCATAGAATATTTGACACATTTTCATCTCATTAGTTGACATAGCCCTCCTGGCATTATCCTAGTTATTTTGTCAAGACATTTACATTCCACATTTGCCAAGGCTCACATGTACCTTTGTAAGATGCACCACATGTGAGAAGAAAAAATATCCAATGTATTCACCCCTACTATGAAACTAACTTAGGACCTTTACATGAAGCTATAACCAAGTTTCAACCTAAGAACAGGGGGAAGGGGGAAAGCATGGGGAGGGAGGGGGGAGGTGGGTAGTATTCTAATGATCCGATGAACATTTAATGTTTTTTTCCATAGCTACTTAGAATTTTGGCTCAAGCCTGAGATCATTAAATAGTTGTAATGATAGCAACAGATGCATTATCCTCAACCAGATGCAAATATAATTGGAATTAAATTGCCATGTTCATTTTTGTTATGTCATTTTCAGTAGGAATAAATTTTAAATGGATTGTTCCATTTAAACTATATAAACACTGGGTCTATGTCTAAAGAACACCAGTATTTTCAACAAAAAACTGCTTTGATGGCTAAAAGATTTTTTTTTCTCTTCTGTAAATATTTATAAATACACATATGATATAAATTAACCAATCTATTGATAGATGGATACACAGATAAAAGTGAATTTTGGTACAATTTTAGAATGCAAAGGAAAAGCATTATGTTTTACAAAGATATAGAATATTTAAATCACTGTCTTGAGAGAAAAGTGTTACAGATTGACGGAATGAATTTAAATTTTGTTTTCTCGGGTGAATAGACTGCAGTTTTGTTTTGTTTTGTTTGAGACAGAGTCTCACTATGTTGCCCTCGGTAGACTGCTGTAGCATCACAGCTCACAGCAACCTCAAACTCTTGGGGTAAGTGATTCTCTTGCCTCAGCTTCCCAAGTAGGTGAGACTACAGGTGCCCGCCACAATGCCCAGCTATTTTTTTGGTTATAGTTGCCATTGTTTGGCAGGCCCAGGCTGGATTTGAACCCACCAGCTCCAGTGTATCTGGCTGGCGCCCTAGCCACTGAGCTACAGGTGTTGAGCCTATAGATTGCAGTTTTATAATTAAAAAAGAATATGTTCAGGTTAGATCCTCTCTGAAGAGGGTCTGGAAGAAAAGGAAAAGAGTAAGCAGCATGTGAAATAGTACTTTAAAATGATCTCAAGATTTTATGCTTCTTGGTCACTTTATGTATCATTTTTGTATTTTTCTATTTTCAAAAAAATTTACAACAAGCATATATTAATTTGTAAACCAAAAAAACTCCCAAAATCTTATTTATAAAAAAACAGTATGAAGGTCAAATTGGATGGCTTGCTTAACAATATTGTTTTCATATGTTGAGAATAGTCAAGGGATGGTTTCAGTGTTAAGTACTTTATAAACATTTCCCTATATCTATCCTTACAGCAACCTTGTAATGTTATAGTCATTTTCAGATGAGGAAAATGAGAATCAAAAATAGATTAAATAATCCACACAAGTTCTTAGAGCTGTCCAGGGGTCCTCAAACTACGGCCCGCGGGCCACATGAGGCGGTGTGATTGTATTTGTTCCTGTTTTGTTTTTTTTACATCAAAATAAGATACGTGCAGTGTGCATAGGAATTTGTCCATAGTTTTTTGGTTTTTTTGTAAACTATAGTCTGGCCCTCCAACGGTCTGAGGGACAGCGAATTGGCCCCCTGTTTAAAAAGTTTGAGGACCCCGTACTTAGTCGAAAAATTGCTCATCGTTTCATAAAATATCAATACTGTATTTCAGGAAAGAAGTGAATTATTGACGTGGTTTTTGTTTATTAGTGAATTTCTGGAAATTTTGATTTGCAAATGCTGATTCTTTGTGAAGAAAATTTTAATTTGGTTGGTAATAAAGGCTTTTCCTATGGAGAAAGTTAAAAATGAGAAGAGAGTTTTCTACACGTCTTTCACACTTGAGTTTATGGTGATCCGGTCACTGCAGCAGAAGAGTGTGAGCATCTCCACAGGGGAGTCTTCTTATTGATAAACCCATCAAGATATTTCAATATAAAAAATAAGCATACTCATAGTTATGCTTGAGAGCATAACTATGCTCAGTAGGTTATGAGCATAGTTCAGAAATGATGGGGGGGGGGATCTAAAATTACCCCAGACCAAAATATTTTAAATTGATTTCTGGCAAATTTTTTCATATAATTCCCCATAACACAGCCTATTCATCCCCGTCTCTAAACATTCACCCTCCTGTGCAGAACTTTGCCTTCTATTCAGAAATGCTCAAATTCAATTTAATCTGTATTTGTTATTTACCCACGTGTACCTTACCTGTGTAAACCAGTTCCAAAATATCAACTCTTTCATTTTTCTTTGGGTACTGATTACAACCAGAGATTTTACACACACTCATATACCTGCACCCACACATGCTCTAGACTCAAGAGAATTTTCAATAAATATATATCAATTACTGCTGTATGATTAAAACTATGTTAGCAGTTGTTGAATCTGCCATTTACCACAAATATTAAATAAGAAATCTACAGGCGTTGTTACATGATGCAACAGAGAAAAATATCTTTGTTTTCGAAAATAATCCTGTTTTTTTCTTTATGTAAAATGACTCGCTTTCAGGCAGATTGGAAAAAGGACTAGAGGAGGAAATGTTCTTTGATGTCTGAATGCCCACGAGCATCAGCAGCTGTGAAGCCTAGTAATGAAGCATTTGGCCCTCATTTGGCACTGCTGGCTCTTGAGAGGATTTTCTTACAAAAGATCAGCTATTTGATGGGTTCCACAGGCTACGCTGAACGTCCACATATTGGCATCTGCACGCTGCTGAATGTGATGGTGTACATCCTGCGTGGCACAGTGCCCTCTCACAGATGGGCCCAGGTGTTGGCACGACCGATATTGTCATTACATTGAAGTGTTAGGTACTAGATTTCTTTCCTTGAGTGTCAAATTGCTATTTGTAAAGCAACTTCACTCTTGTGAGGAATAACAGTAGGCATTTTCAGGATTTCATTCTGGCTGAAAGAGACAGCGAACAACAACTATAAAAATTAATAATAAGATGTATTCTTCTGTTCCTAAAATTTAAAGTGAAATAGCAGATGGAATTATCCCAGGCTCAGTTTTCTAGCTAAAACATAAGAAGGGGTTACATCTAATCTGATATTTATCTGTGTTATTCAGTTTCAAGATGAGAGGGGAGGTACATTTCACTGGTGTTAAATGAAATAGAAGGAATGAACTGATTGGATGAGTTATTAAGCACTGAACACATTAACGGATGTAATGTATTAACTATCCATTAACAGATAGTTACAATGCTATCTAAAGGCAGACGGAAATCCTGCCACTAGTTTTCCAAATGAAAATTGTAAATTCAACTGTCTTCAAAGATTGACAGAGAGAATATTATCCTAAGTCATTTTTCATTATGAGTGAAAAGTGCCCTAGCTGTGTCATTGGTAAGGTTAAACGATGTTAGTGTGTGTGCCTTTTAAATGAGCGCAGTAAATGAAAGTGAACAATTCGGTCAGAGATTTGGCTTACTGTCTACGCACGCTGTGCGTTATTGTGGCGCTGCCAGCTTCTCTGAATGAAAATACAAGCGCAAATTAAACAGCTTTCTGAACTTTCAGGGTGAACAGTTGTTCTAGTGGCTTTCATACAAATGTCTAATTAATTCTTGAAGTAATCTAAATTGTTCTTTAGTGATCTATGAATAAGAATCTTTCAGAAATCCTGTGCAGAAGAAACTCAGTGAAAGTAGAAGGGATTTCATGATTAGGCTGCAGATCGCAGTTGTGAGACCAGAACAATTTCATTATTTTCCTCATTAATATTACATTAGTAAGCTAATGAAACATTTGGGCGAATACATTATGAGTAATAAAGGCATTCATTTTATTTTTCTGAACATTCAATTATGTTAATTGGCATCTGTTATTGTTTACTGTGTGTATTTATGTATGAAAATTAAGAAACAAAACTGAACAAAAAGGTGATTTCAAATACAGCCAATACAATAAAGTTCAGCACTTTGTACACTTTTTGAAGTTTTGATATTATGGCCCATTGAAGAAATTTAAGTATATTTATATTATATTTCTATTTAAGTTCAACTTTTAAAAAATTTCTTAACATATTATGGTTGTTTCAATATTAAGTGTAAGTCTCTCCATTAGAAATGAATATCATCATTTCTTTCATCAATTAAAATGAGGTAAATAGTACATAGATGAACAATTTCTAAGTATGTACTATGAGAATTTGTTAAAGTGGCTGAGTTTGGGCTTTCATAAATTATCCTTTTTTTTAGATATTCCGTGGGATAATGTAGAGTAGACCCCCGTATGAATTTTCACAGAGATTCTTACGGGACAGGTACTTGTTCCCTCTGTTTGCCACGCCCTATCACAGCTAGAGTACCTCTCTTCAATGGAGAAAATTTATATTAAAAAGAATTAATAGCTACCTTTTCCTTGGTTCCCATGAAAGATTCCCTTCACAAGCATGACGAATTTAGAGAGATTCCATTTAGACTTCTCTTTCAGAATTGAAGTGTTCAGTTAGTTGCCTGTTACCAAGTAAGCGTGAGTTACAAGTGGTAAGTTTTAACCACTTTCTATCAGTACATCATTTCTATGCCTGTCAATATGCTAACAATTAGATCCCATATACCTGCTTCCTTGTTAACTAGGCGCCAGCTCTTTGATATAGCATGAAGCCCAGAAAGCTGATTAAACCATCTAGGTGGATGAGTTAGTGGTCAACACTAAACTAGTTATTCAAAATAATTATATTAATTCTTCCTGCTTTTTCCGCTTGGTATGTTATAGAATTAATGTAGTCGCAAATATTTCAGTGAATTGCTGCCCAAATGCATCCCAGGGACGTGGGCCCTAAATGGTTTTCTAAACAGTTCCAGGGCCTTCACCTCTATTCTTTATTTTCCTGGACTAAGTGACTTGTGGGTTTCTGTACTAAATCTATTCAATTCACATCAGTTTAAATGAATGTCCTATACTTCTTATTCTAAATATAAAAATGACATGTCCACCTAAAAGTTTGCCTTATTAAGTAAATTTGTGCTATATGTGCTGTTTGCTTTTGTCAAAAATAGGGTTTCTGTATTAAATCTATTCAATTCACATCAGTTTGAATGGTGATTACTGTGAATGTCCTATACTTCTTAGTCTAAATATAAAAATGACCATGACCATCTAAAAGTTTGCCCTGTTAAGTAAATTTGTGTTATATGTGCTATTTGCTTTTTTCAAAAAGTAGAAACCAACAGATCATTGTGATAGTTTACTTATGTTGGCAGGTTCTACAAGGGAACTTATAAATTGTCTGTGATTACTTTGTAAAGATAAAATTTAGACTGAGTTTATGTATCATTTTGGATGCCATTATTCATCATAGTTAAATGTTAGACTCATCTAAATTACACTTAGAGATACTATTTTTATACAGATAGAAATTTTTGCTTAAGATACTGTTGTTTATTCTCACATGAAGGACAATGAGTCACAGTTCTATTCCACTATATTTCTCTAAGGTTTAAATCTACTTTATAAATTTGCTGGAAGTATAAAATGCATGAATTTGTGAAAATATTTTAAACTAGCCAAGCATGAACTAGGACCTATGCTTAATTATTTGGTAAGAATAAAATATATCTCATGAAATATCCTATAGCCTACTTATAGTATCCTTATTAATAACAGTTCAGACTTTTATCATTTCTAATGAAGCAATATTTTCCAAAACCTTTTGTTCTAACTGCTACCCTGAAGTTCTGTTCCCTTCTTTGTTTGTTATTGTTAAAATTTTGGCAAGTTTTAAATATCTGAAGAAATATAAATCTACATACTCAAATTTATTCTCTTTGAGTACTTTTATTTTTTTTAATTTTTTTTTTATTAAATCATAGCTGTGACATTAATGCAATCATGGGGCACCATGCACTTTATGTTTTGAGAGAACGAGAGAACGTTGATTCTGATTTCTGCTCAGTGTAAGAGTTAAAATATAACATGCCACAAATGCACATGAACAAAAAATGCAAAATAATCATTTATTTTCTCAAACTCAAGTCCCCATTAAGCTAAAACTTTAAAACTGTTTTTCAATGAAATTTGGGAACTGTCATTCATGTAATTGTTTCTCAGTACTCCTTAGATGAATGAAAAGTTTTTTTCTTCCCTCTCTCCATCTTATCTCTCTCTTTTTCTTTATGTAGTAGGGATTAAACTTTCTTACATATACACTTATACATAGCTTGATGATGGGAATATATTCTGAGAAATTCTTCCTTGGGTGATTTCATTGTTGTCTGAATATCATAGAGGGCATTTATCCCAAGCTAGATGTTATAGCCTACTACACACCAAGGCTACATGAGATACAAACCTGTAAATCATATTACTATATGGAATACTGTAGGCAACTCTAACATAATAGTAAGCATCTAACACAGAAAAGGCAAGGCCTTGTGGCAGATATGATATCACTAGGTGATGGGGAATTCTCAGCTGTATTATGATCTTATAGAACAACCATTGCATATGTAGCTCATCATTGACCAAAACGTGGGGATGCTGTACATGACAGTAGCATTAGAGCTGTGCAAAGTTCTCATCATGGCATTTGTTCATATTGCTTTTGCCTTTGGTCTTTGGCTGTTGATATCTACCCTGACTCTCTTTGAAGCTGAAATGCCTTAGGCTGCTCCCTACTCCATTCAAATTATAAACTCAAATATGTCTTCCTTTTCCCTGAATATGAGAGCATCTAAGTTACCAAGTAACTCAGAGGGTGGCAAAAATATATATGCATTTTTAGAAAGAACAAAACTGTGTTAAAATTGTAATACTCAATATATACCAATACCAAAACAGGAATACGGTCATGTTGAGCATCTCTTATAAATGCGAAAGTCAAACATAACTTGAGTATTACAAATTTCATACAGTTTTCTTTTTCCTTTCTTAAAATGTGTACACACTTCCAGCATTTTCTCTGTGTGTGTGTATGCATGTGTCTGTGTGTGTATATAAATTGACTGCTTTGACGTCTTTGGATTTCTTATTCCTGTTTTTGGTGGAAACAATGTGGAATAGTAGATGGAGATGTTTGCCTTTCTCTTGGTTGAATGAATGCCCTCTGATATAAGGAACGCCATTGATTCATGGAAGGAATAAAGGAAATTCTTAATAACTTCGTATTGATTGGATTGTTGAATAAATATGTTTTTAAGAATGACCGGTTTCTTTCCATAGGTATTCTTTCATTGGATATTTCTTGCTTGCCTGAGATTTCTTTGCAGTCTAGCCAAGAAATTTAATTTATAGAACTACTAAGTTAAATAAAACCACCAAGATGTTTTACAATGAACGTGTTTGGTATGGAGAGCTGTCCTTTTGCATTAAAGGGCTATGCTTCCCAAATAGTGAAAGCTAGAGTCACCTCAGCATTTAATAAAAAAAAAAATAAAAATAATAACTGTTTTACACATAGGGAGACAAAGCAAAATATCATTTCAGTAATACCCAGAGTAAAAAAAAAAAATAAAGCCTTACCAATATTTCATGTTTAAGATTTTGTCACATGCATTTTTTAAAATAGTTTATTTGTAACACCTATATTTTGTGTCATACAAAATCTGTGATCAATCAATTTTCAGAACAGTTGGCTATGTTCATTCAGAAGGTGCTAAGAAAAAACTCACATAACTGAGAGCAACAAGGGCTAGAGACAATGTACATTGCAAAAGCACATTTTTCTTCATTTTTATGTATTTTATGAAATTTAATTTTTTCCAGTTTCCAAATGATAATTTTTTAAGGGAGGAAGAATAATATTATTGCACATAAAAGAAAGGATTTATAAAGATATTAGTATATTTTACCTGGAAATTCATTATATATGAAGGACTAAAGGTACAAATGAAGCTAACTATAGTATAGGAAAGTTGAAAATATGATGTAATAATGAAGACTGGTTTATCATGATAGCATTGATTAAAATCTGTGATATTGTTGTATTTATGTGCTTTAAATATATCAAATTATCTCTGAAATAAGTTCTCCACAAATCAAACACATATTCTCTTAAGTTTCACTGACAATGCTCAAATTTAAAAGGTTTCCATGCCTTTCAAATGTTCTTAAGAGTCTTTGAAATAATGTTGCTTGGAATTAGTACTCCGGACTGTGCCATTTATTATTCCTTAAGACAACGCTTTTGTAACTGAAAATCTTTGTAGAAACTTTTTTTTTTTTGTAGAGACAGAGTCTCACTGTACCGCCCTCAGGTAGAGTGCCGTGGCGTCACACGGCTCACAGCAACCTGTTTACTCTTGGGCTTACGCGATTCTCTTGCCTCAGCCTCCCGAGCAGCTGGGACTACAGGCGCCCGCCACAACGCCCGGCTATTTTTTAGTTGCAGTTTGGCCGGGGCTGGGTTTGAACCCGGCACCCTCGGCATATGGGGCTGGCGCCCTACTCACTGAGCCACAGGCGCCGCCCTTTGTAGAAACTTTTAACTTAAATATTACAGAGTCTCAAAGAATATTGTCTAGTTATAACATACAAGGTCAATAATTAAGTTCATGAACTCATCTTAGAAAAAATGCTACATATCTTATTACTGAATGTCATTAGAAATGACATTGGGGTCATTAGATCCCCAAAGGGTGTATTTCAGAGGTGACCAGCATGATATTCATCAGGAAGGTTTGTAGCACTTTCACTAAGATGAGTTTGCAAACTTAATTGTGAGACCTCAGCTGAAAGGTCTGATGGCCATTTCAGAAAGAGAGATCCAAATCTGCTTTAAATAGTGGACTAGGTGTTGGTGTCTGTACATAGTTTCCCAAGCAGAGTACCTTGAAAGGGTGTGTAGTGCAATTCAGTAATGAAGCATGCAGTACTTTCTCTACAATGAGATAGCTAATTTAATTGTCAGACATTCACATAACAACATGTTTTAACCCCAGGGAGCAATTATTTGAGTAATAGACCAAACTAGAAAAAAGTTAATGCTCATTTGATTCTCTGTATATTGTGAAGAAATAATATTAGTATAGCATGTCTGGAGAAATGATATTTTGTGGAAATTTAAAAACATACTGTACCATACCAAATGCATTTTAAACTTTTAAAAATGTTCTTGTCTTTAAAAAGAAAATGCATTTTCCTACTATGGCATATTAAGGTTAAATAGAAAGACTAGAAATCTATGTGATATATGTCGTTTTACCAGAGCAACATATATAACCTACTAACCAGTAGAATATACAAATTTGCAAAAATCATGAATTATTTCATTACTTTAAATAATTTGAAGAAAGTTTTGTTAAACATTTGATAATATTATTAAAATCATCAAAATACTTACTACATACTGTAAATCATCTAGAGTCTAGGAATACTGTCATTGAGAGTACAAATAAAATTAGTTCATTACCTTAATTATCACCAAGTCAGCATATGTAACTGAATCTAAAATGATTTTTAAAATGAGATTTTGAGTTCAAAGTATCTAAAAAAGGGAAGTCACAGAAATAAAATTAAATAAATACCAAATTAAAAAGAAAAATAAATGGCTATTGTGGAAGGCTGACACCAGAGCATCTATTTTGTAGGCCAAGTGCTATTTCCGGTACTAACAGACTGAAGTTTCTATTTCCCTGCAAATGCTAGGCCTAAGTTTCTATTTCCCTGCAAACGCCAGGCCTCTTCTCGTAAATCACGTGAGCGAAACTTGGAAGCTTGCCATTTGGAACTTATCTACACCAAGGCCAGGTTGCTTGGATACCTGGTGACGTAAACCTCCTCCTTCACCTACCCTTATATACCCTGGAAGAACTTTGCAATAAACGAGACTTGATCAGACTCCTGTCTTGTCTCCATTCTTCTCGCCCCTTGCCCCCTTCTCATTCTCACCCCCTCCTCCAGGTATCCCTGTCGACTGACCCGCAGGCCGGGTCAGGCTATTAGATTGGTAATAATTGCCAGAAACAAGAGGTGAATTCAAGTCATACCATAGGGAAACAAGATAGCACATAAATTAGACAAATGTTTAACTATTCTTGCTCTCAAATCACTAGACTGGCAATTGAAATCTATATGAACTCTTTATCTTGCTTTTTAAAATTTCTAGCCAGACTTTATAAATTAATATTTGAGATCGCCATTCTTGGGGAGTATTCCCAAACAATGTTATGCCAAGTATTACGGACTATTTGCAATTTCTAAAGATATGTCCACAAAATTTTTCATAAACATGCCACATTTTCCTATAGTATGCACTTAATGTTTTTATTTTGGGTATTTTTTCTTATAGTCTTTCTATATTTAATTCAAACTAGGTTTTTTGTGAAAAAAAGACCTTTGCATCCTCTTTTGCTATTTAATGAACTATAGAAATGATCCCTGAAAATATAGTCTTCCTTTGCTATGAAAAAAAAATGTTTAGCTTGCCACAATCTAAAACAAGTATCATCTTTCACTGTTCCACAATGATAGTTTTTCAGACCACTGCTCTGAGTTGCTAAATTACTAATGTATTTTAAAACCCAGAATTTTTCTATTTTTCTTTTAATCAATCTCTTCTTTCGGCTTGATTTTAGAAACTCGTTTCTCACTTTGTAGACACCATTCCTTTTTTCTTTCAAATCCTTTATTAACGCAAAATTTTCTGCTACTTTCAGGTGGTCATCTCTACAAGTATAGAATATACTCCCTATTCAAGTTTAATAGCTTCAAAGGTTGATCTTGAATATCTAATTTAAACTATAAGATCTTACAGTTATTACATCCCCAATTTGGCATTATTATTTTAATAGTGCTTAAATAGTAACCATCACTAGGGAATATTCTTGCTGCCATTATTTTTCTTCCAATATATCTGAATAATCATCGTTCATGAAAATATGTGAGAAAATGGGCTTTTATGAATCTTATCTATAAACATTGTGATAACAAAATGGAAGAATTTGTACGAATGGAAGAAAATAACTGATATGGAGGGGATTATTTTAAACAAAATGTGATAGTAAAACCAAGTACTATGAAGTGTCTATAATAGAATATAAAATTGTGTTTACATTATGTATGAATGCTTGATTTTATAAATACACACAGATCTTCTACCCATATACAGTTCTTCCAAAACATGCATTACTGCTGCTAAATACATAGCCCTGTGATGTTTTAATTTTTTGGAAACCTGCGTATGGTACTGGAAGGTATTGTGTATTTTTGGTTCTCATGGAAGATTCATGATAGAGAGATAAAGATGTCAGAGGTGTAGAGGACATAGTGAGTCATCCTAACACAGAGTGGGAGTATAACAGTCACCAAGAATGAACAGGATCGTGCCTTCTCTAGTGCAATCTATACGGGTGGTGTAAGTACACAGGGTGTGCTCTGCAGCTCGCAGGGTGGACAGGAAATGATACTTTGTTAGGGAACACTGAAATTGGAGCCAATCCTAGAAAACAATGCTATGGGAATCAGTTTCTAAAAAACATATGCCTGCCCTTGAATGTTGAGGGGAAGATGTGGAGCAAGGCAGGCTTCTTGTAAGAAGCGAGAAAGGAGAAACCTGGCTCCTCAACACAGACTTTTTCCTTCAGAGGGCTGTACTTAAGGGGAGCCATCACCACTCACTAACAGAGATGTGTAAACGTTCGCTTTCCTCCAAATTCTCCAGCTTTCACACTTTCTGAACCATTGTTCGAATACCTTTAAGAGAGTAGAGATTGTGGATGTATTTGCACATTGTTAATGCCATGGATTTAGGAATGTTTTTCAGACCACTGCTCTGAGTTGCTAAATTATATATATATATAAAGCATGTGATTATCTATTGACTGCATGAAGAATGGGAAGGGTCGCAACTATAGCCAAAGACGCTTGCCTGGCACATCTAATGACCTGGGGAGTCTGTAGCTTACATTGAGTGAGTATTACATAGAGCTAAAATGGCAATTAAAACAGGGTAGGAGTTCACACCTGTATAGTTGGCACAATTCACCGGGTACTAATTGTCTACTGATTAGAAGGCCTTATGCTTATTGATATAAAACAAAACAAACAAAAAAATCTTCCCTTCAATTCTTATAATCTAATTTAGAAGATTTAAGTCCCCAGAATTAAAAATATATATATAAAATACAACAAAGGAAACAAGTAAGACACTTTCATTGTCTCCTAGGAACTTCCAGACTAATAGAGAAAAGACATATAAGAATAAGATGCTTATAATTTATTTTGATGTTAGAAGCATTTAATGCAACTCTAGATTATAGTAAGCATTTATAAATTTTATTAAATGAATTAATATAATACTAAGTTTATTATAAAATACAGAATAGTAGTTCAAAATTTTATATACAATGTGTAACTTGAACTGCTGGTTGATTGGAGAAAGTTTGTAAATACTTCTTTGGGAGATTTACGAGGGTTTTGGGAGATTTGGAACTATTAGTATCAGGTAACATTGAAATAAATCGAGAAGGAAAAGGGCAGGCTTCTTTTGGGGCCAACACAGAAGAAGCAGGAAGATATACAAGGATGTAGATTATAGTTTCCAGCGCTAAACACTCCATGTCACCACCTACAGAGTGACGGTAACAAGGCAGATTATGGCAAGTGCTCTAGAGATGCAGGTCGATGCTATAAAACCATAGAAGAAAACAGATGCGTTTGGATGGGTAGATGAGCAAGTAGCAGACTTGGTAATGGCAGATGACAAATTCGTATAAAAATCCTAACCAGGAAGAGAATGGAAGAATGGAATTTATTGCCAGTAACTCAGAGAGATTTTTTTATTTGTAAAGTTGATAAATCTGAGGCACCATGGTGTATGTCTGGATCAATAAAGACTTTCAAGTACTTCCATCTGACAAGAACATAATTCAGTAATATTTGTCCATTCTATCACTGCATTTTATGGCATATTTCTGTAGTAATTTTATTAAGGACATAGAACTAAGGCCTTTTCAATGATCAGGGTGTGATATGGTTAATACATTGTAGAAAACCTGGAAAAAATAAAATGATGTTCACTAAATTGTGACCTAGAGTATGAACAGAATTGTGACCACATTAGCAGAAATTATATTATAATAATTAAGACTTACCACTTGTCAGAAGTATAGCTTTTAAGTTCTAACATCAAATTTATACTTAATCTTTTTGTGTGTCTAGCAGTCAATAATAAATACCACCTTACATGTCACGATTATTTTATACACAATTCCTTTGGTTTATCTTACAGTTCTGCCAAAACACTTTGTTATTTTTTTGGACTCAAACGTCCTTCAAGATTCTCCCACAGGGCCCTTAGTGACAGTCTTATAAAGACACTCGTTCCTTTCACAGCAGAGTGGCATCTCCAGGGCGCAGTTTTGAACCTTACTTCCTGTTCCTTGCCATTGTTCCATACCAACCTTACAAGCTGAGCAAATGATGATGGTGGTAGGGCCCCCTGGGAATCTGGGAGGCAGAGGGGAAGAGCCAGCCAAGAAAAAACATAAAATGCTATTTACAAAGTCTCTTTAAAATGGCAAGTTTTTGATCCTGTAATTCTAGATCTGGATGAAACCTCCTGAGTATTGGCAAAAGTCGACTTTCTTTACAAGGTACATACTCCATTGAGAAGAAACTCTGGCAAGTGCTAATTAAATACAACCAAAATTTCCTCATCCTTGTATGTTTAAAGTTTGATTATTTTTATAAAAAAGAACTTTCATAATTAAAAAACAATGGCTTAATGATAAACCTTAATTAACAGGTATTTATAAACATTGTCAAATTATCTATAATGTAGGAAATTTAGAAAACACTGAAACATTTTGGAGGTTTCAGTTGGCATGAAAAATGTTAGAGACCTTCAATGACGGGAAATGATCACAAGTTCATTGTGCTGCTTCCTTTGATCATTTTTCAATGTGAAGTTAAATCTTTCAAAGCTGCTAATTCTCATTCAAAGTGCAGAGGAGTTCCAGAGAACTTAAATCACATCTGTAAGTGTGTGTAATAGCATCCACCGTTATTTCACAGTAATTTAGAAGGCCACTTTCAGGATGACTGACTCATTCTAAGTATTATCATAGAAAACCTGTAAAAAAAAAAAAAAAAGGACTGCTCTTTGCATTTTAAACTTGAGAGACGCAGTTAAAATTTTAACAGTTTTTTTACCGAAAGAAGATCATTATAGTTAGGCATTGAAAGAGACAAAGAAAACAAAATATAAACAAAGTACAATGAGAAAATGTAGCAAAAATCATTCTACATTGTCTCTTTGCTGGTGTATTTGCTACATTCCCTGCTGTTAACCAGCATCTAAGTTATTTTCAAAGACAGGAAATTTCAATGTGTAAAATGTATTATAGAAGACAAAGTGCTTTGAAAGAACGAATTTTCTTGCAGACAAAATAGGTGCATAGTCAATTTTATGGTAGAATATTTTACAACACTGTAAAATCTGTAAATGTACACCTGCTTCTGTAAAAAATGTCAAATATAGAAAGAAAAAAGAAAAGGAGAGGGAGAGGCAGGAATAAAGAAAGAAGACTGGATGATTGAAGGGACAAAGAAAAATATTAACAAAAGGTGGGTAGAAAAATGGGGGAAAGGGATGAGGAAGAAAAGAAAGGATAAGTGTAAGCAGCATTTGTTAAGCTGAATGGGCAGAATTTTGGGTTAGCATCATCAGAAAATACTTTAATATGACTGAAATGTCCCGTAATGTGGTAGTCAGGCAGTATTGCAACTTGGTTTTTCTCAGGGGAGTGGGGTGGAGGCAAAACCTGAGTCAGAATAGGCAGGATGCTTATTTACGAAGGTATACTTTTGAATTACTTTTGGAAATTAGGAAATTAAAACAGCACATGCCTACACTGATAACATCTGGATATTTATCCCCTCAAAATTGCAGTTGAAATTTGATCCTTAGCATTGGAAGTAGGGTCTCGTGAGAGATGTTTTGATCATAGGGATAGCTTGGTACAGGTAGGTTGGTTGTTGTCCTTGGTTCTTGGTAATGACTGAGTCTTCATTCTCTTAGTTTCCGTGAGATCTGCTTGTTAAAAAGAGTCTGTAACATCTGTCCCCTCTCTTTTTCCTCTCCTCTCACAGTGATTCCCTGCTCCTTTTCCTCTTCCACCATGAATGGAAGCTACGTGAAGCCCTCATGAAGCAGATGCTGGCACCATAGTTCTTGTATAAGCTACAGAACCATAAACCAAATAAACCTCTTTTCTTTATTAATTACCCAAACTCAGGTATTCCTTCAGGACAATGCAAAATGGACTAAAGTATAGACCTTTCTCCATCATCCAGTTATCTGATTTGGGCTACCGCAGGTAGGTGCATGACCCACCATAGACTGAGTCTCTGAAGCTAGGGTAACAGATGAAAGGGAATGAGAGTTGAAAGCTGTCTGCTGATAGCACTCTGAGGAGGTAGGAAAAAAAATCATG
Source organism: Nycticebus coucang (assembly GCF_027406575.1). NCBI lineage: Eukaryota > Metazoa > Chordata > Mammalia > Primates > Lorisidae > Nycticebus > Nycticebus coucang. The sequence continues at coordinate 6,215,831 of NC_069797.1, forward strand.
CTAGAAGGGGGATATGTCCATCAAATTCCATCCCTTATGCCACTCAATCTAATTTTTAGCATAAATTAAAGCATGTCTTTCAGAATGTCTGAGGGGCTGTCTTCATGGGGGAAATTAGAAGAGAAAAGTTGGTGGAATGGACTATAGTACCCATACACTTGTCTTGGTCCCACACCTTGTAAGTATTTTCTTTTCTAGTCGACTATCCATTTTAAATTTCTTTCATTTTTTTTTGTGACTGCCACAGCTGATCTTTGTGATTTCCTAGTGCCATAGTACACTCTCTTTTCTTGGAGGGGTGCGCTTCCTGGTCACTGTGCTTTCCTCAGGGTGCCCTTGTGCACAATAAAGTACCAAGAATCAATCAAATGGATTGCCTAGGTGATAAACATATTTCTCTCTGCCTTTCTGTTTTACAGAATATTCTGATGATCATAGTTAATTATACTTTCAAGAATGGAGGTCTATTTTCTTTTTTTTTTAAATTCTTTTTTTTTTTTTTGTAGAGACAGAGTCTCACTTTATGGTGCTCGGTAGAGTGCCGTGGCATCACACAGCTCACAGCAACCTCCAGCTCCTGGGCCTAAGCGATTCTCTTGCCTCAGCCTCCGGAGCAGCTGGGACTACAGGCGCCCGCCACAGCACCCAGCTTTTTTTTTGTTGCAGTTTGGCCGGGCCGGGTTTGAACCCACCATCCTCGGCATATGGGGCTGGCGCCCTACTCACTGAGCTACAGAAGCCGCCCAGAGGTCTATTTTCTTAACACCTTGTTCCTTTGCAAAAGAAATATAGAAATACAGAGTTCCCAGGTGACAGCTGTAGCTAGAAGCGAATGGGACACTCACTATGTTCCTTAGAAAATTATTTCTTCTTTGGCAATCACGATCCTTACACCAGGCCAAATTTGCAGAAATTTCATAAGTAGGTCATGGAGGTGATTGTAATGTATATCCCTTTGCTTTCACTTTGTGGTTCTGACTGATGTGTTTTTCCTTTTTGACACATTACATCACACACGTCTTTGATTCCAAGTGTATACTACTTCTGAGAGTATGTGCCTCATCTGCTAAAGTACAGCCTTTGAGCTGGAACTGTAGTTGTAACTTCTACAGATTGTTGCAAAGCTTTCTCAGTCCTGCAGCTTCTATATATGGTATAGATCCTGTGTTTTGAAACCTCCTCCCACTTTTTTTTGCTATAAGGTAGGCAATCTGGTTTGACACACTACAATGTGGGATTCTATACTGGTGCATCAAATGTTTGGTAAGTCTTCAGACAGTGCTAATAGCTGAGTCCCGATAGGGAGAAGAGCAAACCCACATCAGATTATCTTCTTCTGCCAGAATGCTTTCTTGCTTAGAATTATCAAGCTCCTGTGAAGTAGCCAGGTGGTCTCTTTGAAGGATGGTGCCATATTGGTAACAAAAGCTTGGTCTCTTTGGCTGGCAAGTGATGTCGTTAGCAGCAGCACCACTAGATCAACCTTGATAAATGTGTTCATGTTGTTGAATTTAGGATAACCTCCATTCCTGCCACCATGGTCCCTTCCTCATGTATCCATGGTGCCAGAATGGTGATGACCTATCACAAAAAGAGCTAAATAATGTCAATTTGCCAAGTTATTCTGTCTATTTGGTGGGTTGATGCCTCCCCCATGGTGTATACTTCCTGGTAAACATTAACGTGCAAACCAAAAACCGTTCATTTCCACTCTCACGTATCCATCCATGGACAGAGATGTTAGTATTAATTCATTTACCTTATGAGTAGCATAAAACCCAAACTGCTATTACTCTCCTTTATTCTATTAGCCAATAATAGTGTCCAATTGTTTTCAAGTCTATGAAATCAAAAAGCATATTTCTTTCTTATTTTTCAGTGAATATTCTTCGAAGTCGTTCAGATTTGCCTGCATGTCTACATGGGCTTGGTGGGCCTTATCCAATTTAAAGAAATATGGATGTCCACTGAAATTCATGGGACCATGATTTTGTATGGTGATCCCCAAACCACCTATTCCTACACAAGTTTATTCCATTGTTGTTTATATTTAATTTGAATTTTTAAGTTAGTAAATCCAAATTCTAAGAACCTATTTATATCATTGCATCTCATTATTAAAACTTTTATTTATTTAACAGTAATATGGCCAAATCAGTATATCTCAAAGAAGAATTTGAGGATACTTGTGGATAAAATGTATTGCAATACTTTTGAAATCTCAATAACTTTTAAATTTTACATTTTGTAATATAAGTTAATTTTTTATATAAGTATGTTTTGAGTAATCTGAAGGGTCAATGTAAGCATCATACTAAAACATTTCAGTTCTTGTATTTTCCAATTAATTTGTGATATATAGATATGAAAATTAACACTTATTAATGCTACCTTAGTTGATCACATTAAAAAATAGCATACCTAATAACATAATTAATGCATTAAAGCCAAGTTATGATTGAATATGGTGGCTTAAGCCTGTAATCCTAGTACTTTGGGAGTCTGCAGTGGGAGGATCACTTGAGGCCAAGAATTCTAGTAATATTTTCATGCCATAGAAAACAAAGATCCCTGAAGTGATTGAGAAGCTTAGAAAAATATTTACATGCTTATAAAAAAATCACTGGAAATATTCCTGCTGTTATAATCAAGGAATAATTAATCATTCCCTCTGTAACATCAGAAACACTGTGCTCTAGAAAAGGAAATTATTCTGTCCAAGTGTGGTCATTCCACAATTGACATATGGGTGCTCTATCAAGTCAGCTGGAATTATTATGTGAAGTGCTCATTATTCAAGCTGTCAAATTTGATCTACACATTATCTTTAAGACGTAAAAACTTTCTCTTTTCAATCAAAGGAAGAAATTGCAATGGTTGAATGTGTACATTTTTACTTTGACTACCGTTTTAAATAATCTTTTCTTACTGCAATTGTTGGCCTATACTGTCATTACCATATATCTTTTTCCTGTATTCAGCCACCTGACATCACATACAATTTTTCCTTCATCGCCTGCCATCATTGATAGATGTCTTTTTATGATTCCCCGAAGTCATAGAGGGTGAGCTGACTTACTAATTCCGTCAATGGGCTATAGAAGCCTGGAGCAATGTTTCAATATATAAGCTTCAAACCAGATTTCAAACAGCAAAAGACAAAATTGATTCTACAAACATTTGGATTTATTCAAAAGCTAGATATGATTCCATTCTATTGCTAAGAATTCAAAATATATAGAAAAATAATTGAAAAGAGGATCCCCTCTAATTTTGATTTTCAAGTTAATTTTAGCCTCAGCAATATTTTCATATATAAATTTATATATACAATAAATATTCACAGATTGTACCATTTTCTGTCCTAAATGTGCTCAGCTTTAGTCTAAATTTCATATTTATTCAATATCAACTTTTTTTCAAAACTAAACAATTATAAAAATGAAATACATTGTTGTATGAGGAATTTGTATTTCTAGAGTTTTTTGTTGTTATTGTTTGTTTAAATTCAGGTAAGATATTAGAAAGACATAAACATTTTTAAAGCAATCTCTAATCCCTTAAACCTTTACAATTTTTTTTCAAATCAGTATACCTCAATGGACAGGAATTTCCTTATTATTAGACAGAAAGAGGACATGGCCTATCAGTAGAATGAACTTTCAAGTAGTTAAAAGTCTTTTGATTCTTCTTCTGGTAGTCGCCTTATTATCCCCACCTCTTCTTCCTTCAAAGCGTCATTTAGGTGAAGCTAAGAGTGCCTTTAATGGAGTACTCACTGTGTGCACTTCATAATAGCTGGGAAACGCAATAGGAATATCAAGAAATTTATGAGTAGCTACCATAGAAACCTTCCATGCATTTCTTTCTTGGAAATAAGATTTTTTTATTTTTCTGACAATTAATAAATGAAAGAATGCCAAAGTTGATAAAGAACCTAAAGATCTTTTATATGAATATTTAAGATGTAAATGTGTACAAAGAAGAAAAGTGAGTTAGGGAGTGTGTCTCAAAAGAGGAGAGCTACTGCTGGGGCTGTCGTTAGCAGACATAGTGTTGAGAGTAACTGATCCAGCTTTTGGGGCAGTTGTTCTTTCAGCAATTAGATTATAATTTGATGTAACAATAAGGTGACAACACATAGTACATAGAAGAAGGTCAATTTGAGGTGTTTGTGGAGGAGGGGAGTTATCATACCAAACAACTGACTTCTATATTCATTAATAAATCACTTGTCATTTTTAAAGCTATTGATTTTGAGTTTATTTAATTTTTATAAGGATTTACTTTGAAAGCCTTTGATGTGTTTAGAAACAAATTAACAACTCTATCACCTTTTAAAACATCACATATTAAAGCAACACATACCTATTCTGTACTCGCCTTTTTTAAATTTATTTCAGATTAATATGAGGATACAAATGATTAGGTTACATTGTTTGTATTTGCTAGCTAAAGTTCAAGTTATAGTTGAACCCTTCACCCAGGAGGTATGCTATATATACCCTTACATTGTGCCCAGTAAGTGAGAGTTTACTAGTCTCTCCTCTCCCTCTCCCCTGCCATTTGAATGTGTGTTTTTCTCTTGCATGGAGGTGTAATTGTTTATCTATTAGTTTCATTAGTGTTGCATACATTGGATACTTGTTTTTCCATTCTTGTGATACTTTTCTAAGAAGAATGTTATTCAACTCCATCCAGGTAAATAAAAAACATGTCAAGTCTCCATCCTTTTATGGCTGAATAGTACTCTATGCTATAAGTATATAGCACAGTTTATGAATCCATTCGGGAGTCAATGGGCACTTGGGTTGATTCTACCTTTTGGTGACTGAGGATTGAACTATGATGAACATTCTAAAGCAAATGAATGTCCTTACAGAAAATGATTTTTTGTACTTCTGGATAGATAATTAATAAGATTGCAGGATCGAATGGAAGGTTTACTTTTCGCTCTTTGAGGATTCCTTATTCTTTTATCCATAGAGGTTACATTCGTTTGCAATCACATCGGCAATGTAAAATTTTTCCCTTTTCTCTACATCCATGACGGCATCTGCCGCTTTCAGACTGAAACAAAAGAAAGCACACACTGGAGAAGGAATCCCTAATGCATGGTCCTAGGAAGAGCCACATGCAGAAGACTGAAACTAGACCAATACCTCCCACCGTTTACAAAAATTGACTCTCACTGGATAAAAGATTTAAATTTAAAACACTAAATTCCAAGTCCCAAGTTTAATTATTTACAGCATTCTCCAAGCATGATTCCTGCTAAATTATAATTGCACCAAAATTATTTTCCATCATTTTCTGCAATGATTTTAAATCAGTTTTTATAGCATGTTAGTTAAATATTTACAAAAGGAAAGTCAAAGGCTTTTGATTAAAAAGGAGTTCTAAGAATTTCTCCTAGGTTTACAACTTCTATTTTTTACAGGTGGTATTTTGGTTTTGATTCATTTTCACAAGCAGTATAATCAATGTGAAGCTGAAAATTATTTGTTTTTTGAAATAATAATTGTATGTTGTGTTTTCATTTTTTAATTGTACTTTTTCTCAGGAAATTTTCCAATTTGCCTTTGAATTTCTTCTTTAACGCTGGTTGTTAAAGAGTGTGTTGTATAATTTCCATATATTTGATATTTTGCATTTTTCTTTTGTTATTGATTTCATGTTTTATTTCATTGTAGTTGGAAGATAGTTGATACGATTTCAAAATTCCTACATTTGTCAAGGCTTGTTTTCTGACCAACTATGAGATCTATCCTGAAAAACATTACATTGGTGCTTAAGAAGAATATGCATTCTGCCACTGGTGGGTGGAATGTTCTGTATATGGCTCTTAGGTCCATTGGCCTACCATGTATTCAAATCTACTGCTTCCTTGTAGTTTTTCTGTCTGTATTTTCTATTAGTATTGAAAGTGGGGTGTTGATGTCTCCTACTATTAATTTATTGCTTATTATTTTTCCATTCGTTTCTGTCAGTGTTTACATATTTAAGTGTTCTGATGTTGAGTGCACATATATTTATACTTTCCTTATGCACTGACTCTTTTCTAACTATACAATGACCTTCTTTGTCTCTTGTGAAAATTTTTTACTTAAAATCTATTTTATGTGATATAAATATAACTTCCTTTGCTTTTTCTTTGTTTTTCATTTCCATGCAATATCTTTTTCCATTTATATTCAACATAATTATTGATTGAGAAGGACTTACAATTGCCATTTTGTTAATTATTTTCTGTCTTATAATTCTTTTCTTCCTTCTTCCCTCTCTTGCTTTTTCTCTTTTACTGATTCATACAATTTTTATAATAAAGTCTTTTGGTTTCTTCTCCTTTTCTTTTGTGTAGCTTCAATGGGTATTTTCCTTGTGGTTATCGTAAAGCTTCCCTAAACATATTGCAGTTATAAGGTGTACTTTAAGCTGATAACAATTAACTTGAAAAACTGTACACTTTTACTTCTCCCTACAATAGTTATATTACTGATGCCACAATTTACACATTTTTTATTTTGTGTATCCATTAACATTTTTGTAAATATAGTTATTTTAAAGCTTTTATCTTCTTAACTTTTATATTAAAATTAAATGTGATTGACATGTCCCCGCTATAGTATTCTGTATTCGTCTGCATATTTACCAACACCAATGAGTTTTTTATGTTCCGATGCTTCTGTGTTGCTCTTTAGTATCTCTTCTTTTCAACTTGGAAAACCCCCTTTGGCATTTCAATGAGGCAGGTCTAGTGGTAATACACTCTTTCAGCTTTTATTTGTGTGGGGAAGTTTCTGGTTTTTGTTTTCATTTTTGAAATATTTTTCCGTATATAGATTGAGTCATGCATCCCGGATTAGTCATAATCCCTGTGGCTTTGAATTGTTATCTGTGCATTTGAAGACATATCTTCCTTCCCTAGTCTTTAAAGATTGGCCTCCACAGGGAAAGCCCTTCAGAAAGCCCTATCAGCTTGTCTAGAAATTCTGGGAATCTGTCAAACTAGTTCTACAAATTCCTGTCATCTGCAACTGCTTGTGTAGATTTGTAATTGGGGGTAATTTACTGTCTTTTTGTTTGTTTATTAACTTTAGGAGCCCATAATCTCATTTCTCCTGATGTCTGTTGGCTCCACCCCAGGTCTGGGCATAGGAGTCACACTCTACTCCCCTCTTCTCCTGAGGAAGAAGTCTCAGGTTCCACGCCTTCTCTTAATCTCACAGAACACCACTGACTATAACAGACTGCCTGCCCCTTTTCTTGGCTCTTATAGGTTCGCAAACTAGGCTGGTCCCATCAGCACTCAGAGTTAAGTGAGACAGAAGCAGGTGCCTAAAGGAAAGAGGATCTCAGGATATGCTTCACCTGACCCTCGTTAACTGCTCCTGACCCACAGGATTGGGGCTGGTCTGTGGCGTTTGTAGGTAAAGTGAAGTTGCTTTTCTGACCTATTTTAACATAGCTGTTTTGGGTTTTGTGTCTATCTAGGTATACTGCAACTTCTTTTTTTTTTGGTTTTTGGCCGGGGCTGGGTTTGAACCCGCCACCTCCGGCATATGGGACCGGCACCCTACTCCTTGAGCCACAGGCACCGCCTGGTATACTGCAACTTCTTAACTGGGTTTTAGATTTCTCATAACAGCATTTTGGTCCATATATTGTTGTCAAATTGGTGTTTCTGTGAGGAAACGGGTCTCGGACTCCCTATTCCACATCTTTCAAATTTTTTTTTTCTTCTAGTATCAACATGATAGTAATTTTTATTGCTGCTTTAAAAAACTGCCACAATAAAATCATATTCAAACTATGCTAATTAAAAAAAAGAATTACGTTTATACTTCAGAAAAAGGAGAGTTTTTTTTCTCATGAAGGGCAGCCATTCCAAGAGGTTGGGAACAGCCAGGCACAAATGCTTCAAAGAGGCAAAAAGCAACAGGATTTTAAACTGAGTGGGTGGTCACATACACATATTGACAAAGTGTAGGGAGAGTCACGAATAGTTATGAAGGGAAATCAGATGCATATAATTATGCATTATCTGTTTCATTTTATCATGGATGAGAACTCAGCTTTTTCAGGTGTTTGTGTAATTTCCTTGGTTGAGAAGGTTTCATTCAGTTATCAGAGGGCTTGTGATTTTATTTTTAGCTCACAGTTCTGTAGGTCAAAATTCTGATATGGACCTTTGGGCTAAAGTCAAGGTGTTAGCCGAGCTCTGTTTCTTTTCAGAAAACTCTAGAGTAGAATCTGTTCCTGGCTGTGTACTTCCCGCTAATCCTCCCCCCCTTAAAAATTTCAACACTGCCATCTCTTTTTATTATTCTTTAATAGTCTCATCGTCTGCCTCAAAGTTCAGCTAAAAAATATTCTCCCCTTTTAAGGACTTGTGTGATTAGGTTGGGTTCAGTCTTATATTTAATATAATCTTATTATCTCATGGTCCTTAACCTTAATGAAGCATTAATTCCTTTATTTCAGTAAGGCAACATATTCAGTTCTTAGGCATCAGAATGTGGATGGACATATTTGGTGCCAGGGAAGGGAAGCATTAATCTGCCTATCATAATTATCATCAGTTATCTGCTGTTCCATAAATGCACATTCGTTCCTTGACTATTGGAGTAGCTGAAATGTTTCTTGGTTTCCATGATTTAATAACCTATATTGAAAGAATTCTCTGATCTCTCTACCAGATTTAAGATTTCCAGTTGTTAAGCATAACAGACACATTCCAGAAGATGATTGCGATAACAACAAAACTCTCTTCTAAGGGATCTATATTCTCATAGTCCTCCTCCTAAACATTGGAGAATGTTTTCATTTAAATCTAAATACGACTGTACTGAGTCAACCAGGATACCAAACTGTAGTATGAGATGAATTTATCATCAACATGAAAATACTGAGTGTTTTCGTGCTGATTTAGTACCATGGACTTTTAGTTCCAAATGTATTAAATTTCAGGCTCATAAAATACAGAAAAATCATAGTTTAATAGTATATTCTGTTCATGTTTTCTGGAAATATATAAGTTGTAGAGATTCTGTGAGGTTTTGGGACTTCCAAGTGCAAAGGAAAAAGGAAGAATCTGTGGGAAGAAGAGATTGAATGTATAAGACAAAAAAAGAATATGTGCCCTAAATTGGAGGCTGGAAAACAACGAGTTTGAATAGCGAAAGTAAGTCTTGAAGACATGATGGGTTATGACTGTATGCTATCTGAGTTGTTGTCAATGGAAAGATAAAGTGATTTTATACAATGTGAGAACAGATTGCAAAGGAAAAGACAAAAGGAATGGAAATATCAGACAAACTATTTATTAGCATAATAAATGTGAAAAATAATATCGGTAGTCCAAAAAACAGACAGCAGACACACAGAGGTAAGGAAATAAATGGGAATGTAAGAATACCTACTATTTTACTTTGCATAAGATGAGTAGGTAACATGGGTGATGTGTTCTAGAGACAGCAAGGTGGCTAAAGTAATATGGAAGAAAAAGAATGAGATCATAAAGGTAACAGACATTCTGGACATACATAGAGCTTTAGTGATTTTAGATTTTATTCTAAGATAGGAAGTATCAGAGAGCTTTAAGCAGAAGAGATAATTATCTGATTTATGTATTAAAAAGAGAACTCAACTTGGCAGTTGTATAAAAAACACAGGACAAGAAAAAACAAGGTGAACAGTTAGGAGGCTACTGCAGTAAACCAATGAAAAGTAATGCTGCCTTGAACAACAGTGGCTGAGTGGTTGTGGTGAGAGATTTCTGGATTGTAGAGATATATTAAAAATGAAACCTATGACATTTGTTCATAGATTTGATGAGAGGTTGTAAAAAAGAGAGAAGCCAATGATTACTCAAGGCTGTTAATAAATGACCAGTACCATGACTCCATGTTCTTGCCTCCTAAATTTTAATCACGTTGGTCTGGGGCCCTTTGTTGAAACCTAATGTCAACTCTGAACCCCATCACTAGTTGAATACCAGCAATTCTGTCTACCGTTAAATAACATTAGACAAGAGAGAGTGGAACAGACTCTGCATGTGAAGTGTGGAAAAGCAACTCAGTGACTCAGGCATTTCTTTTCCTTACCTTTTATCTCTCATATCTCTTTGCTTCCCCTACAGAAGTACAATGCTACATGATTTCTTTCTTTCTTTCTTTCTTTTTTTTTTTGCTAAATAATTTTGAGATCAGTTGACATTTTGCTTTCTCACTCTGATAAATCTTATCAAAAGTAAAAATATTCTTGGCAATAGTTGGAAGCCATTTTTTTGCTGCAATCAGAAAAATTGCAAGGTTTGCTTGCCTGTAACTTAAAATATGTACTGTAAATGAGGAAAGTGGGGCCTGGCATGGTGTCTCGTATCTTTAATTCCAACCCTTTAGATGGCCAAGGCAGTAGGATAGATTGAGCCCAGGAGTTTGAGATAAGACTGGGCAACAAAATGAAACCCTATCCCTGCAAAAAGTATAAATTAGTTGAACACAGTAGTATATTCCCGTAGTGCTAGCTGCTCAGCAGGCTGAAGCCAGAATATTTCTTAAGTCCAGAAGTGTGAGATTGCAGTGACCTATAATCACACCACTCTACTCCATCCTGAGCAGTAGAGTGAGACCCTATCTTTAAAAATAGATAATATAAAAAACTAAAAAAAAAATTAAAAAAATGAAATGAGCATGTCAGGGGATGAGGAAATAAAGTTAGGTAGAGTCAGAGATCTCATGTGGAAATGACAAGCACTTTGTACTGGGGAATTTGTGAATCCTATTCTGATTGAACAAGTTGTACTTGTTTTATATATGTGTGGTATATGTGCATGTTTGAAGGTGTTTAATTTTTTTCATACATTTTACAGTAGTAATTGCATCTAAGTATTGGAGTAGAGATACTGGGAATTGAGTCTTAACTACACAAGTCACTATGTTTATGGACAAATTGTTTAATTTCTGTGATTTATTCTTAACAAGTGTGTTTATCCAAATGGTTCTTGTGAGGCTTCAATTTAACACAGTCAATATATAATGATAACAAAAGATGAGTACAAGTTATGTTAGAGCACCCCTTATAATTGAGGAAGTCAAGCATGACTTGAGTATTACAATTCTATTTTTGTTTGCATTTATTAAATCACAACTGTGTACATTAATACATTTATGGGGGACAGTGTGCTGATTTTATATACAATTTGGAATGCCTACATCAAACTGGTTAACATAGCCTTCATCGCACTTAATTATTGTGTTAAGACATTTACATTCTACACTTAAGAGATTTGACATGTACCCCTGCAATATGGTGAGTATTACAATTTTAATACAGACTTATAAATGTGTATAGCTTTGTTGGCACCCCCCTGTGTATTTAAAGTTATTGTACATATTAAATGCTCAAGAAGTGTTATCTATTTTCTTCATTTGTCCTCAGTTGTGTTCTTGATAGCTGATGCTGTCAGATAACTAATCTTAAGATAAATGAGGTGTTAAGGTATGGGTCTGCCTTTAATGTTGTCCAGAACTCAATTGAAAATTTCAACAGAGCTCAGAAAATTGATCGATTGATTTTATACTCCAACATGCATTTCACAGGCTAAAAACTTTACTAGTCTTCCATGTAAGAGCTGTAAATGCTTGGCAACTTCCTTTTTTGATGGAAGATTGCTTTTTCTACATTCCCAATTTTAGAACAAATATTCAGTTAGGGCGTTTATACCTAACATCAGTATACCATTTATAAGAGCAAAGTCTCTGCTGATATGTCAGGAGAGATGAAGGCTAGTGTTAACAAGCTTTAATATTTAGTGTTTGTGCATACTATGTATAATAGCAAACTATATAAACGTGCCTGTTATATTTGAAAAAAAGTCACCTCTGCCAACCAGATATCTTATCTTTCAGATGAAAATTGTTATTGAAAGAATAACTCCTACCTGAGGAATTCTGTTGTGTATAACTTGCTGAATGGATGAATCTCTTTTCTGATTGTTCTTTGGTAATTAAGCCCATTATTTTCCTTTTCTATCACTATCTTCCTCTTTGACATCTGTCCTCTAACATTTTGCACAAATATTCAATATGCGAATGAATTGAGGGACGTGGTCAGTACATGTCAGTGACCATTAACTGTAAAGCATTTTACTCAGCACCTTCGATCGTTTTATTTGCCCTTCCATGTCTGGCACCCCTGTTGGGGGCAGGACACAATTATAGGAGGGACTTTACCTAACAACCTCAATCAGTGTAACCTAATTCTTTGTACCCTCGATGAACCCCAAACAAAAATAAATAAAAATAAATAAATAAAGAGATACAGCCACGCATTTATGACTTCTATCTCTATTAAAAGATCTTGGCCAGGCTCTAACAGCCAATAATATTAGTTATTTTTTTCCCTTTTCCTGCAAAGTATCACAATGCCATCATATAGTTGCAAAAAGCTTGCCTAAAGAAAATAAACTTCCTGAAATACCAATGAAACCTATTTTTATTTTCAACAGTTTATTTTAGATGGGTTATAGCAAGCAGTTATTTATGTGGCTAACACTGATGTATGTTGAAATGTAAAGTCTTTTCTTAAAATAACAAATTATTCCTCAGGATCGCTGGTGAGATTTCATTATCCAAATAAGTGAAATTAATTTGCAATCCAACTGCACTTTCTCCCGATACATTGGAAGACCAAGTCTTTCCCGGCAGCCTTCTCACTTGCCCAGCTGTGGAACTCTAAAATCACTTGGTTAGTAATTGGGTGTTTATCAGATTCTTGCTGAAAAGGCCTGAGACAGTTATCTGACACAATTATCTTTGAAAATTGAATCTTCTATTCCTGGTCTTGCTGAGGACATTGAAAGGAACACTGAGTGGTTTAAAGCTAAACGCCTTTCAAAAACCCTTGCCTTCTAGAATGTATGCAGCACAATTGCCAGTCAGAGAATTTTTTCCCCGCCTTTCATGCACAGCCTTTTGTGTGTGAATCTTTTTGTTATGTCTTTGTGCACGTTGACATATGAAAATTACTTTTGACCTGTTCCTCTGTTACTTCATTAATGTCTTTCTTAGTACAGCATTATTGATCGTCAACCTGAAATTTAATGCTTGTTCCCTTTGTCCTCACCCTGCTGCTATGTCTTCATAAACTAACCAACGTCATGAAGGCAATTGCAAAGATGGGCTAGCCTATATAGGCATTTTGGATAATGACGTTTCTAGAGCTATTCTCTCTTAATCTAAAAATCTACAGCTCTTTTAAGTATTGATGTGCAGTATACTCATAGCTTAGACATGAATATTTTGCTTGAATATGAATAGCTGTACAAAAAATAGTTATTTGGACACTAAAAAAATAAAACCCCAAGTTACAGGTTTTAATTTTATTGTCGCAACCATTTAAAAATGATGCTGTGAGTCCTCTCCCAATAGAATTGAACTAATCTTAGGTTTCCGTACACATTCAAAGCAGTGCATTTGGGATTAATTTGTGTGAAACATAAAAGCAAATAAGAGCAAAAACAGAGTATATTTTTCTCTAGTTACTGTTGGTGAGTGTAATGGTTTTGTAAGCATTCTTTGTTTTTAATCACCATGATTTATTGGCTAATGTAAAGGCAATCATTGTAGACATATGGACTTCATGCGCATGACAGCTTTTGTGTTTGTACTTCCATCTCTTCTGCAAGTAAATTGGTTCTGTTGAATATTTCTGTTTTCATTCATCCATCCATTAGTTCAACAAATATTTAGGGTTTGCTACATGGCAGGCCTGGTAATTTCATTGTAGAATGCTATGATCGAGACCTGTGCGACTTCTTGACCTCTGACTTTCCATGTCAAGTCCGTGTTCATAGAGCTCTGTCCGGGAAACTGAATTTGTTATGTTAAACCTGTGTTTTTCACACAGTGCCCTCTACATTTGGCCTGATTTTATTTTTTCAACTTCATCTCTAATCATAATCTCTCTAAGAAGTTTCATTTGAAGCCCCATGCAAACAAAACCATTTATTATTCTTCAGAGAGATTCTTTCCTCTGTGCCTTGGAAGAGTTGGTGCTTTTGTTCAGAATCCCCTCTTCTCTAGTCCTATAAACTCTTTGGTCTTGATCAACAACTACTCTTCCTTCAAGATCTATTTCAAGTCTTCACTTCTGTGTGAAACATTTTCTCTAATAATTTTCTCTAAACCTGCTTACTGTGTTCTCTCTTTGATCTCATAGCACAGTAATCTTCTATAGACTCTACTGTAGAAATCACCACTCTGAACTTCACTTTTCTTCTGCTGTCGCTGCCCTACTGCAAGCTTTTCCTGGATGGAGACTGTCTTATTCATTTTTGTATCTTAACATAACACATCAATGGTTCTCAAAGAAAGTTCATTAAATATAAAGTATAATGACATCCGTATGGGGTACCTTTTGATATATTATTGTTTCATTTGTAGAGAAATGATTTTAATAATGACATAGTCTTCCACTGAGCATACTTTTTGTTTAACCTCATCGGACATTTATACAAGGGTCAGGTAAGTAAATTGTGAACTCATTTTTGAAAAAGTGCTACATAAGTCATTGCTGACTATAAGGTCACATTCAAATTACCTGCCTTGGGAAACTATTTATCAACACCAGAGCCTAGTCCACCTTTCAAAACAATTTTGGAATTCTTTTTCTGGAATGACCATCAGAGCCGTCATCATATAAGGTTCATGAATTCAATCAAGTTCATGAATTCATCCCAAAAGAGGTGCTTTAAAGGGTGGAATAGGCATTGTCCTCAGTGCATAGCTTCCCAAAGGGTGTGCTTTGAATGTGACCATAGTGATATTCGGCAATGAGGCATGTAGCATTTTTTATACGGTAAGTTCACAAACTTAATTCTCTGACCTAGTATTTCTTGACATGCAAATTTACCACAGTTGGGATTTTTCACATTTAACTTACTGTGTATATGGCTTTAATTGAAATTGTGGTCTCTATAGTTAAAAAAAAAAAAATCGTCACCATACTTTCTTTCTCAATTAGATTAAACACAGAGAAAAGAATAGTTGGTCACAGCGGCAATCTCTGAAAGCAGAAGATATTCCGGAGTTATGTAACTAACCTCATTACGCTTGGTTTGTTGTTACTTCTAGGTTTTGCCAAAAGAACATGCTTGCTAAATAAACAGTTCTGTTTCTTACCTTTTCTCTGATTTTTGTCCTTTCTAACTCTCCATCCTCTCCTCCACTCCATTCTCTTCCCTCTGTACAGGTGTCAAGCCAGGCTAGCTTCATCTGTAACTGTTCTTTGACCAAAACAATGTCCAGCCAAAATCTAACTCATCAGAAGCAACACTTATGAAAACAATGAGGCTATTTTGTGTTTTCACCTTACATTACTTGAAAGATGATATTGTTCAGGAAAATATGTCTGTGCAGCTAGGATGACCAAACATCATGTGCCCACTAATTTTCATCAGAATGATGAAATGAACAGTATGATTGGAGGTCAAGTGGGCATAGAATTCATCTGACTGAGCTAGTGTCAGCACAGCTTTTTGAAAATTGCTTTTGTTTGAAAATTGCATTCTTTTTGTCTTGGTGTACATGAGTATACTTTTAAGGAACCATCTTTGTGAATTGGAACATTCATTTTGAACAAAG
The DNA here is from genome assembly GCF_027406575.1 of Nycticebus coucang. Lineage (NCBI taxonomy): Eukaryota > Metazoa > Chordata > Mammalia > Primates > Lorisidae > Nycticebus > Nycticebus coucang. Next base: position 6,231,478 of record NC_069797.1, read on the forward strand.
TGCTTCATGTAGATGTTTTAATTTTAACTACAAAAGAAGAAAAAAGAAACACAAAGGGGAAAAGTTCTTGTAGACTGTGTTTTATTTCTTTACTTTAGATGACCTTTTTAAAATTTCCTTATTCTTAAAACAATTCTATTAATATATGAATGCAATCTTCTCTTAGCAAGTCTGAAAACTAGTTCTGCCTGAGGCAGCCCTATAATTACAGTGAAAGGAAGATAAAAATCTTCATTTTGCTGTCTTTACCTTTGCCTTTATGTTAGCAATACTAATGAACCTCACTCTGTTTAGGGTGAAAAATTGATTTGAGCCTTTCTGCATTTACTGCTGGGCTGTCTTTCTCCCACCTCCTCCCCCTGAGGATTTGTAATTTTAATTTGCCATTGATTCTTTAATGATTATGGTAGCTACAGTAGAGAAACTAGTGTTTTTCTTCATCAGGCCCTGTGGGTAGAACTAATATTTATTTTTACAGGTAGCTGCTTTTCCATCATTTTGATAGCATAATGTAGCCAGGAGTTGACAACCATCTTACTTTCTTATGGATTTTATATTTTAATCTTGAAAATCATATGTGAATTGTAGGAATGCACTATCTTAACTATATCTAATCCAAAAGCATGCAAGAATTGCTTCCAATAACTAATGTAGTTCTGGCTTCAACAAGCTAACGGTAACCAACCATTAAGTAGAACTGTGAGTGACCATTATTATGTCTTCAGGTTTCTCATTATCCTTCATTTGAAGACATCTATTAATACTTTGAATACTTTGCTTTGGTGTTTTACAACCATCTAGTGCTTCAGATTCGCATTTTGTTTGCCCTTTCTTTGTGATCATTTTTCTAAAATGATAACACAGTAAAATCAATACTGCACAGACCTGGATGGGTTGGGTTATTTTTACTGGTATTTGGTATTTCTGAAGTTTTTAAAGTTTTTTTCCTTTAAAATTTATTATTTAAAAATGCCATTGATATATCTTTAAACACAATAAAATGCATAAAACAGCAAAAGGGCCTGATTCTTCTAGGAGTATAGCATTCTTATACTATTAATACCAACTTGGCATGGCAACTGCTTACTTTTTTAGCTTATTGGATGTAGAGTGTAAATGTCTTAACACAATAACTAAGAAAATGCCAGAAAGGCTATGTTAACCAGTATGATAAAAATATGTCAAATGGTATATAAAACCAGTGTATGGTGCCCCATGATTGCATTAATGTACACAGCTATATTTAATAATAAATAATAAATAAAAATAAATTTGGTATGGGTCAAAGAGTAAGATTAGTTTTTATCAGTGACTATTAATTGACATTAATATATCTTTTCACATGGCTCTGATAGATTGTTATACTATCAAATTATGTAACAAATTATGTTTTAAAAAGTGTGCTTCTTTGAATATTTAGGTGCCTGGCCTTCATTGGGTAATGTAGTACCATGTGTGCATGGAGTAAGTATCTCAGACTACCTCATTCTTTGCATACGGCCACAGGTTTATTATAACACCTTGAGTTACCCCACAGTGTGTTTAAAATGTTCTTTTTTCTAGAAATGTGATGAGAATTAATTAGTCTTTTGTGAAATGAACAGAAGCTTAATTGGAAATAGGGTCCATAATCTGTCCAAATAAAACTGCTGTGAATAATAATGTAGCTGTGCCTCCTCAGCCAGAATCTTGAAGACATGAGGTGCCACACTATGAGGATCTTGCTAATTCCCTTTCCTCTGCGGCCCCTGATTAACTTGGCTGCCCAGTTTTCAGATCTGTCTTCATCTTGTCATCACTCGTGGACCTTCCTTTATTCTTAGCATGAATTACAAATTTATTTTCTAAAAGTCTTTTGTTCTTAGTTTTTCTTTACTCTTTTTTTATTCTAAACTAAATCTAAATCTTCAAGCAAAGTCAGAATATTAATAGTGACATTTTAAGTTTAAATCATTATTTGGCATTTATTATAATTTAAACACTAGACTAAATGTATAATATGTGATGTGCCTAAGACAAACAAAATGCTCTATCACGTGTTTGTAACATATAAATAAAGAATACAATGTTTTAATCCATTCAACTTTAACCATGGAATTTCAGTACTCTGTTTTCATGTGTACATTATATTCAAATGGTACACTTTTTATAGGAGTTGTTACAGTGCTCTACCTTAAAAAGAGTTTGGTAGTCAGTATTCCAGGTTATCTTGTCTGTTTGGAAGCATTAAACCTGCATTTTTAGAAGGTATTAAACTCTTTTGACTTGTTATTTCAAGTATTCTTCTAATTACACTGAAACAATAATAAATTCTATGTAGAGTTAACTAGATTCTTATATGCACATTATTATTCTGGAGAACTCTGGAGTAGCTGTAGATCAGCTAGTCATTTCTATAAATCATAACCACACATTTTTATTAAGCTTTCTACTTTCTAGCTGGAAATTTTGTAAACATATACCATTTGACATATTTATATACCATTTGACTATTTAGGTGCCTGGCCGTGATTGGGTAATTTGTACCTCTAGCGTCTCATCCGTTACTAAATTGCTGCCTTTCTTTTGCATTATCTTCAATGGTTATGGACACTTTCCTTTCTACCAATTAGACCTGTATGGAAGAGCCCAGTCACCATGGTTTCCTTTATTTTTGATCAAGTTATACAGTTAGTACTGAGCTTTATCTTCACATACGCCATTATACTACTGATAAGAAAAAGCATGGAATTTAGATTCCCATTCAAGACCTTTAATTCTTGGTTTAGATATTATTGTAAGAATTATACAGGAGTTGGCTCCAGTTCACTTTATTTGCTAATTATGTGTGCTCATGCAGAAAAGTCTCTTAAAGATTCTGAACTTGCATTCTCATAGGAAAGATAATATGTATGAATTTTTTCCTAATAGTATGACTTATTTTCCTAATATAATTAACTCTGATGGACAATACATGGGTAAATAGTGAAACGCTACATGTATATCATATATTATTTTCACATTTTCGCACACACCTTCCACTGTAGTTTCCCTCATGTACACATCACACGTCATCTCACTGAACATCTTTACCTGATACTAAATTCATACTCCCTTTAAATCCTAGCTCAAGCCTGATCACTTTCCTGCCTTTAGACTACTTTCTATCATAACAGATTTCATTATTTTTATTTTTGTCACTCATAGGTTACACATTTAGTGCACTAAATAAGTAAGAGGCCAGTATATTTGTTTCATACCTATTTGACTTACCACTGCCTGACACAGAGAGCTCTATACAGATTAACTGTTCAAAAATATTTATTATTTGTGTAATTATAATTCCATAACCTTAATTTTTGCATTCTTAATATTTTTAGAAAAATTCTAGAAAATTTAAAAGATTAATTTAAATAAATTAAAATGATTTATAAGCATTGTTTCCTCCAAGAACACTATGTTTCTGTCCCCTTTATGACTGATAGAGGATGTCTTGTTCAGAATAGACCATGTAGTATTTTTTAAGTTTTGTGAATTCATGTGATTCTTGTGGCCTCAAGTCATTTATACACCTGAGTGAAGAACATTTTGTTTTCATTTTCTGCTGTAGCCTCAAAGTTGCGTAGTTCATGGCTTATTGTAAGTAATGTGTAAATATATGGTTAATGAATAACAGCAGAGTTTTCTAAATGTGATGAGAATGCTCAGACTAGATTGATGGGAAATGAAAGTAAGAATATGTATCTGGAGTCCCCTAAAAGTTTGAGAAAACCCAGAAATCCTTTATAAATAGTATCCGACTGAAATAAATTTTCAAAATTAATAAACACCCCATTCATTGAAAATATATCATGAAATATGTTCTTTCTGAGTACATTTGTTTTCTTATTTTCATTGTTGAATTATTTTGATTATTTAATTATCATACTTTATCATTTCAAAATATGACATGTCAAGTCCACTAGAACTAAAGGTTTTCACAAAATACTTCAAATGTTCTCTTTACCTCAACATAGCTAATCATTTATAATTATTTAAACAAATAATAATTTCATTGTTTTGTTTGTTTGTATCTCTCCAGATAACATGTATCTGTGTCACTGGCTGGGTGTAATGCAAGGAAGGGACAAAGATGAAATGGAGACATCTTCCGTTTTTGGTCATAACATCACTCCTCAGCTTGTCAAGAAATCACCTCTGTCTGGCCCAGCTCATTCCAGGTAAGTACTGTGCATTTGTTTCATCAATACTTAACCAATACTTCCTTCTTTGCTTTAACTTCACTTTTATTTCACATATTATAAAACAAATTTGTTCGTTTTCTTTGGAACTTGTGAGTCTGTGTGAATGTCTTCTTGAATATGTGTGGAGATAAATTTCAGGGACTGAATGATTATTCTTAAATACAGAACACTGTCTCAACAGGAACAGAAAATTGAGAAAAATTCACTGTTACTGAAACAAGGAGATATTATATTAACTAAGTGAATTTTTGAGTGGTGGAAGAATCACAAAAATAGGGACAATATGTATAACACCAAATGAAAAACAGTGTCTCAATACGTGTCAGTACCGTAGAAAAAGAACATCAGAGAAGTGAAACGTTTAAGACTGAAATTCCTTTAGAGTAGTGACAAGTTAATTAACATGCTGAACATCAGAATAAAAATGCGACTTGCTGCTGTGTTGCTACCATAGTTACCATTGTTTTGGGTAAAGTTCGAAGCCTCTTTCTTTGATTCCTTGAAGTTGTAATTTTATTAATAGTATAAGAATAACATTTCTGGGCGGCGCCTGTGGCTCAGTGGGTAGGGCGCCGGTCCCATATGCCGGAGGTGGCGGGTTCAAACCCAGCCCCAGGCCAAAAAAAAAAAAAAAACAATAACATTTCTGTAAAACATTTCATTTAAACTGTTCTATAGGCATTAACAAACCAAATGCTATAGTGAAAAAAATAAAATAATATATGAATGAATTAATCCAACTATAGTTTCAAGTTTTCGCTTAGATAAAAGTAGGGGAAATTATATTTAATTTGCCAGCATAATTTAGCTAAGTTACTCATCAATTGATGGCTTATGATGTTTCATTAGACCAAACTGTGAAGCTTTATTTTTCTTTGCTTACTTTATTATTGTATTTATTTGTATCCCCCCATACAAGTCAAAGATTATAAAAAAATCCAAGAGCTTCATTTCCCCACCCACTTGCTGAAATGAGATTGAAAGTTTAACCTAGAAGATAAAGTAGATACCAACAAACAAACTGACTTATGTGCCTATTACATACATTTCCATATGTGTGAAGCGTATATAAAATCTAATTCTGTTATTTAAATAGCACATTTAGCAACATGGCCCTGAATTAGAATTATACAAGGAAATTACTGAGTTTTAAATTTTAACTTCTTCCTGAATCCCTTCCCTTGCCACTTCTCTATTGTGTATTGATTCAGATGAATGTACGAACCAAGTATCAAAATCTGACAATACAGAAACTGTCATGAGGTTTTTTTTTTTTTTTTTAATAAATGTAGGAGAAAAGCAAAACAAATATAAGTACAAATGAATTCACTGTTTCATAGATTTCGGGATGAAGAGAAAATTTGTGAAAATGTTTTAAAAACTACTACTATAGATGTCAATAATAGTTTAGATCAGGCGTCCTCAAACTGTGGCCCATGGGCTGCACGAGGTGCTGTGATTTTATTTGTTCTCGTTTTGTTTTTTTACTTCAAAATGAGATATATGCAGTGTGCATAGTTTTTTTTTTTTTAAACTATAGTCCAGCCCTGCAACGGTCTGAGGGACAGTGAATTGACCCCCCGTTTAAAAAGTTTAAGGACACCTGGTTTAGATAGTAATTGTCCTTTAACTGACTGGCCAGCTAGTAAGTGCTACAGGTCAACAAATGATTGAACAGGTTTTTGAAACCCAGTATGGTTTGAAGAAGGAATGCTTGCATGAGAGTATTTGGTGGGAAGGCATAAGGTTTATCCAGGGAATAAAAATGTAAGTTTTCATTCCAAAGGGTACTGCATAATTTTAGAGAAGACAAATCGACTTGAACATTTAGGTACAAAAATTATCAAAAGTCAGTAATTACTACCTCATCAGGAAACACTTTTAAATCTAAAGAGAGCTTAAAGAACAGGAATATATCATCCGATACAATATGTAGATGGGTGTTAAGGGTAAGATAAATTGGTTATCAGTTAGTTAAAAATATAAATTGGTTACTCAAAGCCCATTTTGAGGCAACATCTTAAAAATAAAGACGTGTACCCCCAAATGGAATGCATACAGTCAGATATCTTATTTTTTCAAGACCACAGATTTCAAGAATTATTTCAAAGTAATTTATCTGTCAAAGGAAATATGCTGTTAGCTTTTCAAAAGGAACACCTGCAGAGTGAAAGTCATTTTTATAACTGCCTCCATCTAGATGGCATTGGTTTCAGGCTAGGGAGGTTAAAAAACCTACAGAAAGGACATACCATCCTCACAATGCCCCCTCCTTCCCATTCATTTCAGAATGGAGGGAAGTCCTGATTCCTTTTGTTGTGGCTTTTTCTAGCTTAGCTATGTTCATTAGAGACCTTGGATCTGTGCTGAATTTAGCATAGCTCAGAGGGAGCAAAAATGGGGTTAGCTTTGAAGATCAAAAAATAAGTGCTTTTTAAAACACACAGTTTCTTATTCAACAGATTTACTTTCACTCTTTCCCTTGAGAAAAGAATATCCCTCATCAGAAATATATTTCTAATAATAAAAAAATTAAAAAGTTAGATAAATAAAAATAATTTAACATGTTTATAAAAATAAAGAGAAGTAAAATTCTGTAGTACTTGACTAGATGATTTGTCATTAGCAGAAGAGTCTACTAGAACAGATGTCTCAGGGTACAAAATAAAAGAGTCATTAAGAAATTTGACATAATGCAGATTGTTTTATTAATAACTAAAAGTGGGGGGCGGCGCCTGTGGCTCAGTGAGTAGGGCGCCAGCCCCATATGCCGAGGGTGCCGGGTTCAAACCCAGCCCCAGCCAAACTGCAACTAAAAAATAGCCGGGCGTTGTGGTGGGCGCCTGTAGTCCCAGCTGCTCGGGAGGCTGAGGCAAGAGAATCGCGTAAGCCCAAGAGTAAAGAGGTTGCTGTGAGCTGTGTGACGCCACGGCACTCTACCTGAGGGCGGTACAGTGAGACTCTGTCTCTACAAAAAAAAAAAAAAAAGAAAAAGAAAATAACTAAAAGTGGAGTCTAGGAATGATTGGGACTCTCCAACCATTCAAGTTGAAACCTTCATTACATATAGAGCCTCAAAAGTCTGCCTCCTGTTTATTGAAACCACTGGTAGATATTCATCATGTTAATTTATAAAATATCTAATTTGCATACAAAATATATTCTATAACCAAATGAGGTTATCCTTTGAGTTATGCCTTGTTGGACGTCTTTATTTAATTTCTGCTAGAAAGGAATCTGACAGATGCCAATCTTTTTCATTTGAATATCCAGCTTTATATGGCAACAGATGTCAAGAAGGCAATGAAAGGCAATATTAAATGATATGTTTTAAAATCATGCATTTCACTTATAGTGGAATTGAATTGAAATTTTGAACATTTATGGTACAATTTTTAAAAGGTTGAATTCTAGGTTTATATTGCAAGATTTTAAATGGAAATAGATGGAGGAAAAGCTTATAAGGTTTTATTTCTATTTCAGTAAATCAGGCAACCCCCTTTAAAGTTAACCATGATTTATTTATTTTTTCTTCATTTTCTAAATGTGACACAGTATTTTTCTTTTTTTTTTTTTTTTTTTTTAATTGTTGGGGATTCATTGAGGGTACAATAAGCCAGGTTACACTGATTGCAATTGTTAGGTAAAGTCCCTCTTGCAATCATGTCTTGCCCCCATAAAGTGTGACACACACCAAGGCCCCACCCCCCTCCCTCCTTCCCTCTTTCTATTTCCCCCCCATAACCATAATTGTCATTAATTGTCCTCATATCAAAATTGAGTCCATAGGATTCATGCTTCTCCATTCTAGTGATGCTTTACTAAGAATAATGTCTTCCACTTCCATCCAGGTTAATACGAAGGATGTAAAGTCTCCATTTTTTTTAATGGCTGAATAGTATTCCATGGTGTACATATACCACAGCTTGTTAATCCATTCCTGGGTTGGTGGGCATTTAGACTGTTTCCACATTTTGGCGATTGTAATATTCAGCTGCAATAAACAGTCTAGTACAAGTGTCCTTATGATAAAAGGATTTTTTTCCTTCTGGGTAGATGCCCAGTAATGGGATTGCAGAATCAAATGGGAGGTCTAGCTTGAGTGCTTTGAGGTTTCTCCATACTTCCTTGCAGAAAGGTTGTACTAGTTTGCAGTCCCACCAGCAGTGTAAAAGTGTTCCCTTCTCTCCACATCCACGCCAGCATCTGCAGTTTTGAGATTTTGTGATGTGGGCCATTCTCACTGGGGTTAGATGATATCTCAGGGTTGTTTTGATTTGCATTTCTCTAATATATAGAGATGATGAACATTTTTTCATGTGTTTGTTAGCCATTCATCTGTCGTCTTTAGAGAAAGTTCTATTCATGTCTCTTGCCCATTGATATATGGGATTGTTGGCTTTTTTCATGTGGATTAATTTGAGTTCTCTATAGATCCTAGTTATCAAGCTTTTGTCTGATTGAAAATATGCAAATATCCTTTCCCATTGTGTAGGTTGTCTCTTTGCTTTGGTTATTGTCTCCTTAGCTGTACAGAAGCTTTTCAGTTTAATGAAGTCCCATTTGTTTATTTTTGTTGTTGTTGCAATGGCCATGGCAGTCTTCTTCATGAAGTCTTTCCCCAGGCCAATATCTTCCAGTGTTTTTCCTGTGCTTTCTTGGAGGATTTTTATTGTTTCGTGCCTTAAGTTTAAGTCCTTTATCCATCTTGAATCAATTGTTGTGAGTGGGGAAAGGTGTGGGTCCAGTTTCAGTCTTTTACATGTAGACATCCAGTTCTCCCAACACCATTTATTGAATAGGGAGTCTTTCCCAAAGGTATGTTCTTGTTTGGTTTATCAAAGATTAGGTGGTTGTAAAATGTTAGTTTCATTTCTTGGTTTTCAATTCGATTCCAAGTGTCTATGTCTCTGTTTTTGTGCCAGTACCATGCTGTCTTGAGCACTATGGCTTTGTAGTACAGACTAAAATCTGGTATGCTGATGCCCCAAGCTTTATTTTTGTTACAGAGAACTGCCTTAGCTATACGGGGTTTTTTCCGGTTCCATACAAAACGCAGAATCATTTTTTCCAAATCTTGAAAGTACGATGTTGGTATTTTGATAGGAATGGCATTGAATAGGTAGATTGCTTTGGGAAGTATAGACATTTTAACAATGTTGATACTTCCCATCCATGAGCATGGTATGTTCTTCCATTTGTTAATATCCTCTGCTATTTCCTTTTTGAGCATTTCATAGTTTTCTTTATAGAGGTCCTTCACCTCCTTCGTTAGGTATATTCCTAGGTATTTCATTTTCTTTGAGACTATGGTGAAGGGAGTTGTGTCCTTAATTAGCTTCTCATCTTGACTGTTATTGGTGTACACAAAGGCTACTGACTTGTGGACATTGATTTTATATCCTGAAACATTACTGTATTTTTTGATGACTTCTAGGAGTCTTGTGGTTGAGTCTTTGGGGTTCTCTAAGTATAAGATCATGTCATCAGCAAAGAGGGAGAGTTTGACCTCCTCTGCTCCCATTTGGATTCCCTTTGTTTCCTTATCTTGACTAATTGTACTGGCTAGAACTTCCAGCACTACGTTGAATAGTAAAGGTGACAGAGGACAACCTTGTCTGGTTCCAGTTCTAAGAGGAAAAGCTTTGAGTTTTATTCCATTCAGTAAAATATTGGCTGTGGGTTTGTCATAGATAGCTTCAATCAGTTTTAGAAATATGCCACCTATGCCTATACTCTTCAGTGTTCTAATTAGAAAAGGATGCTGGATTTTATCAAATGCTTTTTCTGCATCTATTGAGAGGATCGTGTGATCTTTATTTTTGCCTCTGTTAATATGGTGGATAATGTTTATGGACTTGCGTATGTTAAACCAGCCTTGCATCCCTGGGATGAAGCCTACTTGATCATGATGAATGACTTTTTTGATGATAAGCTGTAATCTATTGGCTAGGATTTTGTTGAGAATTTTTGCTTCTATGTTCATGAGTGAGATTGGTCTGAAATTCTCCTTTTTGTTTGGGTCTTTTCCTGGTTTTGGTATCAGGGTGATGTTTGCTTCATAGAATGTGTTGGGGAAGATTCCTTCTTCCTCAATTTTTTGGAATAATTTCTGCAGTACAGGAATAAACTCTTCCTTGAAGGTTTGATAGAATTCTGGAGTGAAGCCATCTGGAGCAGGGCATTTTTTGGTTGGAAGCTTTTTTATTGTTTCTTTGATCTCAGTGCTTGAAATTGGTCTGTTCAGGAGCTCTATTTCTTCCTGGCTAAGTTTAGGGAGAGGGTGTGATTCCAAATATTGATCCATTTCTTTCACATTGTCAAATTTCTGGGCATAGAGTTTCTGGTAGTATTCAGAGATGATGTCTTGTATCTCTGTGGGATCAGTTGTTATTTCCCCTTTATCATTTCTGATTGAGTTTACTACAGATTTTACTTTTCTATTCCTGGTTAGTCTGGCCAATGGTTTATCTATTTTATTTATTTTTTCAAAAAACCAACTCCTTGTTTCATTAATTTTTTGAATGATTCTTTTGTTTCCAATTTCATTGATCTCTGATTTGATTTTGGATATTTCTTTTCTTCTACTGAGTTTAGGCTTAGATTGTTCTTCTTTTTCCAATTCCATAAGATCTCTTGTGAGATTGTTGATGTGCTCTCTTTCTGTTTTTCGAATGTAGGCATCTAAAGAGATGAATTTTCCTCTCAAAACTGCTTTTGCAGTATCCCACAGGTTTTGGTAGCTTGTGTCTTCATTGTTGTTATGCTCAAGGAAGTTAATGATTTCCTGTTTTAGTTCTTCCTTCACCCATCTGTTATTCAACAAAAGATTGTTTAGTTTCCATGCCTTTGGGTGAGGTTGAGCATTTTTGTTAGAGTTGAGTTCCACCTTTATTGCCTTATGGTCTGAGAAGATACAAGGTAAAATTTCAATTCTTTTGATTCTGTTGATATTTGTTTTGTGTCCCAGGATATGATCAATTTTGGAGAAATGAAGCTTTCTCTAAAGGCTTGGAATACTTTAAGATGAGAATGTCTGTATATCAGGCCATTTGCCTAACCTCAAGTGCTCTTTGAGTAAATGATGGCCTGCACGTGTGGTTTAAGCTTGATCTTACATAGCCTTAGGCTTGTTGGTGTATTACAAAGTGTCTGTCCAAAAAGGGAGGGGGCACAAAGAGGCATGTCTGACCTCTCTTCTCATGACCTGCAACTCAATTTTTAGTTATTTCTGGGGTCCCTTTGTCCTTTTGAGAGCTTAAGGTTTTCTCTTAGTTCACATGGCATATGTTTGCAAATTGTAAATATTATGAGGTTAATGGCATTTTAATTCTTAAGCTAACTTCTTCACTGGTATGTATAAAATAAACAAACAAACAGATAAACAAATCTGAGGTGGAAATGTTTTTGAGAGTTTCTCTCCTATGGTTTTGAGCAAGGTCATCTTGGTTTGGTTTTACCCTCAGTCAGAGATATCTCCAAGACCCTGATCTGTTCAGCAAGTTGACCTGAGTCAAAGTGAGAGCAAGGTACAAAGGAGGTAAGAATAAAGCAGATGGGGCACCAGTGCAATAGAAAAAGAATTCAGTTTATTTAAAGAAAAGGAAAGGAATAGATTTTATTTAAAGTAAAAAATAGATAAGCACAGTCTTTTCCCGAGAGATTGGGAAGGGGACTCAGGAGTCATAGTGTGCAGGAACCAGTGCAGACAAAAAGATTCTCAGGCATCAGTTGGAAGAGGAAGTGGCTTTATTTGCTGGCTGGGGAGACTCAGTGGACTAGTATCCCCAAAATCAAGCCCACCGACTCAATTTCTGGCCTTCCTTTTATACAGTCGTTGGGCTTGTGTGGACGTGAAAATCTCGTGATTCAGGGGTCAGGCCGGCACATGCCCTTGGTACATGGCCGCCTGTCCTGAAAGACAACAGAAGGTCAAGGAAGTTACAAGGTTATTTCAGAGTTTCAACATGCATCCTCTGAAGTGTATTTAGATAACAGGAACATCTGCTGCAGGAGGGCTGTGTTTAGTAGCTTCGTACTTAAGGCAGAGTGCCTACACAATTCCTGCACAGAGTTACTGGCAGAGGTCACACTGCTTCTCTCCCCTGCCTCAAGAGGAGACGCCACAAAAACTCAGTACACAAGTATAATCATCTTGTCTTAGTTCCACCTAGAATTATCTGTAAAGCTTTTCATTGGCCCCACTAGGTCTTTAGGTGTTCGTGTCTACCTCTTGGTCACAGATTACCTCAGCAGCCAGGTGTGCCCATTTTCCTTCTCTTTTTAGCCATTATGCCACCTGCCATTTGTATGATGGTGTCTATTAGTCTTGTGATATTTGTGAACTTGCTGTGTGCACCGTTCTGTAACCGTGACCATTATTCCACTTTGTCTTACAAACTTTGTGCGTTTTGTGGAGAACAGAACAGACTTGATCAGCTGAGTCACAAGATTCCTGAAACTCATTGTTTGCTGCAGTTCCCTTTTTAACTTTCTTGTCTGGGAGGCTAGACTTATGGGTTATAGGTTATTTTAAAGATTCTTTGATTCATAATTGCATCAGACCATTTCCATTCTTTTTTTTTTTTATTTTGCCTCTCAAACATTTAATTAAATTTGTGTCCATAACCATATAAGGACCATTTCCATTCTTAACTACCCTCTATTATAAATAATTCTGGAATCGTCTATGAGTTATGCTACTCCTTTATCCATTGTAGGTCTGATAAATCATTTATAAAGACAGCTTTAATTTTCTGTAAATATATTTGAATAATATATATAATAAAAGAAATATATATTGACAACAAAATTATATTTCTACTTGAGATAGGAATTTTAGGCTAATAACAAGTGAACGTGTATGTGTACACTATGCAGGCGCACACATGCACACACATACACGCAGGACCTGCAAACCCCAGAGTTCTCCTGTTATAACTCAGCACTCATGTAATATGTTTATCTGTTCTGAGACTATCTTGTGAGTCAATATATTTATTTATTCCCACCCCTTGATAGTCATTGATTCAGTAATTGAGCATAATGTCAATGATTTCTGAAATATCTGAACAAGCATTTTCTCCCTTTTCTGAAAAAATAAAACTTTACTCAAAGTGGGGAAATGAAAATCAATTCCCGGGAGGCACCTGTGGCTCAAGGAGTAGGGCGCCGGTCCCATATGCCGGAGGTGGCGGGTTCAAACCTAGCCCCGGCCAAAAAAAAAAAAAAAGAAAAAGATTTTAAAAAAATAAAAAAAAAAAGAAAATCAATTCCCATTTTGTTCTGCACAAAACAGTAGTTTAGCAATCTGTCCCTATATAAAAAAAAGGATGTTTGTATATACATGTGCTTATATACACATGCATATATATACATCCATATATATGATACATACACATATGTAGATATATAGAAATAAAGTAAGTTCATACAGACTCAGATTGCTCCCATCTATTCTTTCCACCTATATAAAATAATGATACAAACTGTTGTTGGGCAAAGGGAACACTTTTTGAGGATTTGCTGAAAAAATCAACTCATAATAAAGCAAATCAATAAGAGAAAATCCATGTAAATCTTATTGTTATGATGTGCGCAGGGAGAAACACACAGTGATTGTTCAATATCCCAACTACACCAGAATACTTCTATGTATATACCTTTATTTCAGAGGGGAGAGAGAAGATGAGAAATATAGGTAATTTTGTTGAATGTCAATAAATGATTACTCGGGAGGATGAATAGATACTTCAAAAAATGAATGGATGAGTTGAAACAAATTGACTTTGGAAATTAAATTAAACTGAGAAGCTTGTCTTATGTTTCAAATATGTTGGCCTAGGTCTGTTTCCATTGTTCATCTTCTTTCCTGCCATAGATATTGAGATAACAGGGAGAGGAAGGAAAAACAATTGGTCTTTTTGATGGGTCCCTCTGGTCTTTATGAAGATCGAGGAAAGCCTTTTCCAAGGTCTGTTGATTTCTAGAGGCCTTTAATTCAAAATGTTCTTTATAATCAAGGAGTCTTTTCTAGGGCTAAAATTCCCTGTACACCTTCATTGTATTCATGTGCCAGCCAAGTTGGAAGTTTATTTCAATTAATTTTTAAATTGTTAATAATAAATCATTAAATATATAGGTATTGGGATTTGTGGTCCTGATTCCCTGAACTCAGTTTGCTGGTTCAATTACTTGGTGAAAATAGAAAGTTCAACCAAGGGACAGTAGGAATAGAAAATGGAAGTGTGTAGAAACTGAGAGGGAAACTGGAGCAGCACAGTCATCAGGAACAGAAAGCAAAAGTCACTTCCCGCAGCCTTTAGTAAACAAAGGTAGGTTTTACTGAAGAACACAAAGACAGCTTAGAGCACTTCCAAAGAGAGTTGGAAGGGGTCCCCCTCACAAATGAGAGGAGAGAGAGAGAGACATACAGGAGGGCAGTGTACAGATATAAATATCCTCTTTTTCTCCCTTTGAAATTGTTTGTAACATTTTCATTTATCTCTCTGTATCTCTAAGCACCTTTGTCCTTTTCTATTGGTGACTGATTGCCTGGGATACCTCATAGCTACCCATTTTTTTTCCCTCTCCCTCTCTCTCTCTCTTTTTTTTTGGCAAGAATTACTAAATGCCGACCACAGTGTTCCCATAATGTTTCTCTGGGCCCTCCAGACTTCCTTATTCAGCAGGCCAGGCTTTTCTCCCATCCCTCTTGAAACAGCTTTCTTTGTCCCTTCTCATTCTGTTTGTGAAAATTGACAGCATGTTTTATCTTTTCAATTACTTTTTATTTTGCTTTGCTTTGACGGAGGCTTGGTGTATTCCGCCTGAGTAAGTTAACACTGCCTTGTAAGTACTGAAACTGTCTATATTAAAATAATGTAGAACCATATGATATAAATAATAATTAAAATACAATTTTTATAAAAGTAGAGTAATAGAAGTTAACCAGCCATTGTTACCTGCTGTGGTAACTGGTTACTGTTTAATGGCACTATCCTCCCTGATAAGGGCAAGATTGGTGACTTCCCTATTACCTCTATAGATAACATTGTATTGTAAAGGTCAGAGATTTGTGCTTCTGTAGAAAGCATAACTATTACAAAGCCCAAGACTGGTGTTTGAAGTATTTTTCAGACTCTGCATTCCAGGGGACCCACTGGTGCCAACCAGACCCATGGATAGAAGTGGAAATAGATCCAAAACCTTGAGAGTCCGCCCTTGGTTATATCTCAAAGCCTTAAGATTTCCCCTCAGGAAATCTCCCAACTGATAAGATTAGACTCTGCTTCCCAACTCTATGAGTTCATGTTCTGCCAATCAGCAATCTCAGTTCTCTTGTCCTATTCTATCAAACTGTCTTTTAAAAACCTTTCTCCCAAATTCTCAGGCAGACAGATTTGAGAAATCCCTTCCATTTCTTTGCATGGCACCTATGATGTTAAACGTTTTCTCTGTTGTAATCTCTAAAATATCAATGTACTAGCTTCCTCTTGAGCAGTAGATAATGAACCTGGTTGAGCTGTAACAGTGTCTAAATTAAATATAAATGCTTTTAAGATATGCAATTCTGTGCTCGAAATGGTACATGTTCCTGTTTTAAATTTACATTACATGTAATGCCCAAATAATTGTGCGAGTAATTTATAGTTGTTAAAATTGGCTGTTGATTTCATTTTTAAAGCCATTATTTTGCTTATGGCAAATGTACTCCCATCCATTATTTGCATTTCCTATGTTTATGTTAATATTGCTATCTTAGAACAATATATGCTAGAGGATTGTTACTAAATACCTCTTATGCTACTGTTAATGAAGAAAAAAAAACTCTGCAATTCTGTAAAATAATGTAAAGATGTTTAGTCTGAGACAAATGTATGTGACTGGCCTGGAACACCTGGACACTAGAGGAGCTGAGAAAATGAATCCATTACTGAAAGTTCAGTACTTGTCCCTGAGGTCAAATCAGCCAGAACAAAAAATAAGGACAAGTGCTTTAAGGAAAAGAAAAGAGAAAATTATTAATTTGTAAGTAAATGCAGAAGGCAGTGGTTAGCATCACAAAGACCTCCATCCTGCCTTTAAATGGAAATACAGGCTTTATAAATGGGGCAAAGGTTGGACATGGTCTTTGTGACCAGTGTCACATATTGTGGCTTCTGGATATTGTTGTTTAACTATAGTTGGTAGTTTCTGTTGACGCTATCTCTGGTGACAATTTTATGACCTTTGTGAATAATTCTGTTGAACCATCTCCTGTGGTTTAAGACTGTGGTCCCCAACCCCAGGTTGTAGATTAGTACTGGTCTGTGGCCAGATTAGTGCTGGTTTGGAACAAGGATCACTGGCTTAAGAAAATGTTTTCCTGCCCCTTTGATTACTGGCCTCTGGCAGGAATGCAGATTTTAATTCTCAAACAGGATGGTATTTAAAGAGACAACTCAGAAAACTTTTTCTAGCCCTTTTTTCTGACCTTTACCTCTGTTACATCCCTATAGTGTCTGGGTTACACTTTTGTTTATACCTTTGTAGAAATAGGGATTACAGGTAAAAACCTTAAGATCCTAGGTATATTTGTGGAGGACATACATTGAGTAGCCTGAGAAGATAGAAGATCTCAAAAGGAGTGAAGGCACCTAAACTTTATAGGTGGGTTTAAAGATTCCTTGGCTTTGTTTTTTAACTTAAGATAAGGATATCTGTAAATCAGAGACAAGCCAGCATAGTTTATCCAAACTCAAAAGATCTGTTAAGTAAATTGATGGCCTGAAGGTATAATTTACACTTTGTCTTTTATGAGCTCAGGTCTATGAATGTTTTAGTATATTAATACTAAAAAAGAATCCAAAAGGAAGGGAGTATGATAAGGTATATCTTACTCCCCTTGTCCTCATAGCTAACATCTTAGATTTAAGGTTTTTCTGGGATACCCTTGGCCAAGAAGGGGTATATTCAGTTAGCTGAAAGGCTTAAGAATTTATTTTAGTTCACATTACATTTAAAATTTAATATTATAATTATATATTCTACAGCTTCAGAAGTTTTTAAGAAAGTTTCAAGATCTTTCAAAAGTGTTTGTTAGTTAATTTCTTGTCTCATCACTTTCTAATCCCTAATCTTAAGATATTCCTCTAAAATTCATAAATAAATGAACACAGTATATTTTCTTTTGCTCTGCTACAGCCCTTCATTAAGACAATGTTATGAAAAGAAAAGCCACAAGGTGGAGTTTATGTGAGCAGAATAACCTCCCTTAAACACGTCCACAGTAAAATTTAAATATTGGAAGGTACTCATCATGACATATGTATGGGTATTATTCTCATATTTTTTTACTCTTAAGAATAGACGTAGTATGATATAAATAATTAAGTCAAATTTAGTAACAGGTTTATTGGTTATTAGATAAAATCTTAATTACTAAATATAAAGGAAAATGTCATCAGTATGGGAATACTATATTAAGAAACATCAGTATCTGAAAAGACTTTGTAGAGGAGAGACAGACAAGCAAGTGATTTAAGTTCCTATCTTATAAAACTTACTGACAAATGTCAAGTGGAGTCCCAAAAAGCTTGAGGAGGGCATGGAAGATTTCACAGAACAAGTGAATCAGAAGATAAGAAACCCACTGATCACTTCACATCTATTATGTGCCTACTGAGGGATAGGAACTCTGTTGGACCCGTAGCTTTAAGAGTTTAACAAAGTTGAAAAGGGTGCCTGGGAGAGAAAATCCCAGGCTCATGCCAAGATGCTGAGCTAAGAGTGTAAGAAGAGCTTTTGTTTGGTAGAAAGAAAAAAGTGCACATTGAAGGATGTATGGAAATATTCTCAGGGAGTCAGACTTGAAGTACAAATCTGAAGAAGTCTTTTTATTATGCTGAGCAGCTTTAACTGTAAGCTCTGGTCTGGTCAATAGGAAGAAAGGAAAGAGTTGAAGAATGAAAGTAACCTAATATGTCTATTTTAAAATAGTAGTGATTCAAGTGGAATAATGGTATATTCATTACTTTTATCTTAATTTAGTCATTCAACAAAAGTTTAACACTTATTTTTTTAAAACTTCTCTTATAGGTTTGGTGGAGATGGTGGAGGCAATGTGAATCACACAATTTGGGTGTCTGTGGGGAAAAATACATTAAAAACCAATTACACATTCACTTTTCTAATTATAAAAAATTACTATTAGAAAGGAGGAAAATTGTATTTAAATATATAATTGATATTTAAAAGAGTAAACAACAGGTAGAAATTATTCACTAAATATTTACTGATAAATGCATAAATTAATGAGAAGCAGAGTTTGCAGGAGAAAAATGTCTGGCAACAGTCTCACTTTGGTTGAGAAAATAGAAATGAAAATGAGACAGGTTTGAAAAAACATGTAGGATATACGGTCTGAGAAAGTGGAAAATAATGGAAAATGAGAAAAAAGTAGAGAGATGTTAAGAATGATCCCATGATTTCATTCTTGGAGATTAAGCCAATGATGACATTGTCAACAAAATAAGACAGATGCACAGGGCAAATTGTGACTAGATGTAATACATTCATCACTTTATGATTTACAATATGTGATTACTTTTGCAAATATCAAATATAAAATATAAGAGCATAATAGTTACAGTGTAATGCTTGATTTTATAGCCATTATTTAGTTTGTTTTTTTATTAACTTAAATTCATAATGAACTGAAAATGCCATTTAAAATCACCATGCACAGATTTATATAAGTATACATAAGTACATATTATTTACTATTGTACCTTGTATAGATGTTAACATCAGTAGAATCTTCTAGTTGATAGAGTTAAAGTTAACACTCATAAGATTAATATTACAATAAAACTGTGGAATAAATGTCTTTGTATATATCCACTCTATGTTATTCTCTTACTATAACTGTTGCTCAAGATTTCTATCCCATTTTTTTTTTTTTTACTGAAATGGATACTTTTTTACATTTTTTGATTATTATAATTTCTTGACATTGTATTTAAATATAGATGCCTATATTTAATATTTATATGGCAAGGTGTTACAAAGGATTAGAAATTCGATTAAGTGTTCAGTCTTGAAAGAGGATAAGCACGTAAGGAAAATAAAGCTAGTGTTTTATTTACTTTTTAGAGACTATCAATCAGTTCAAGATGAGATCTTCATAACTAGGAAAATTGCCAGCTGTACTTTGGTGCCTTGCCTCTTTATTAGCCTTGGTCTTCTTGGGTAAAGCTTCATTTAATTGTTTAAGTAGATGGAAGCAAACTAACAGACACAGTCAGCAACAAGAGACTCAATGAAGAAGCTTGTATTTGTAATCTAGCTGTAGAGCCCAGGACCATTCTGCTTTGATAATCTGGCCTTTGTGATGAACCTGGCTAGAAAAATCCCATGTGTTCACCTAATTAAGCCATCAGAATGCATTGCAGTGAACACAGTGCCTCATATGCACTGGTATAAGTAATTTTTATTCCTCTATTTCTTGGATAATAGAAAGAGACGCTAACCTAGATTGTGACTGATAGATACTATATTGTTCAGCCTTAGTAATTATGCCTGAGGGTAAGGAAAGCCTCTGGTAAAAAAATCTCTATGTGCCTGAGATACTGTCATTACTTCATTCAACCATTTTCCCCTAGATTTCCCGGTGAGCTTTCATTATTCTGCTTTCTCTTATTGCTTGCATCTTTCCTCTGTCTACATGCATGTGCCCTCTGTTGTATAAACAGACAGGGCCTCTGCCATGATTTCACATGGGAGAGTTGCTTTGAACACATTTTCCTTTATTGAGCCAATAATTCATAAATAAAATAGGTGTTCCTGACTAATAAAACGAGGAGAATATATTAACAACTTGACATGAGAATAAGTTAAATTCATGGGTTTTAAAGATAAAAACATGTTTGAATTGGCTTTCTCTCCAAGAATATCCAATATCCTCTGAAGTTTTCTAAAATGTGAGTATATATATATATATATATATATGCATATTTATATATATTTTTATACTCACACACACATACACACATATACCTAGAGATATGTGTATATATGTGGTGTGCGGTGTTCACAATATATCTGTGTGCATTTATATGTGCATATATATTTAAATTCATATATGTAAATACAGATGTATGTATAAAACAGTATTTGTGTCTTCTTTCTAAAATATTCATATAGGCCTAAGTAATATTCATAAACTTATATAAAGGTAAGATTTTTTTTTATCCTCTTAAATGTAAGATTTAGTACAAGACCTGACATTTTTTCCATCAGTGTTTATCATTCATTCCCTAAATTACCACGTTACTGGGATGATGTATGTAGTATCTACACAAATTAGTGAATTTCTTGTATATGAAAATAACTGTATAGTAATATGTTTCTTATTTTTCTATCTAAATAGTCTTTCAACTCAACTCAATTTTACATTTTGCCGTATATAGATCCATAGCTGAACAGGGGAAATTTCCCCTTCATCCTGGAAGTTTCATTAAAAGATCAACTCATAATAAGGCAGATTAATAAGAAAAAGAGATTTGTTTAGCCAGCACATGGGGAGAATCACAGAGTGATTACCCAATATGTCAGTGGTGTCCAGAAATTTATATGCCCTCATTTTAGAGGGAAGGGACAGATGAGAAATATAGGTAATTCTGTTTAGGAGGAATAAATTGTTACTAGGGAAGATGAGTAGATTCTTGAGGGAATGAATGGTTGGGAGAAAGAGATTGCCTAGTAAATGATTCTCTTTGGAAATTAACCTGAGAGACAGATATTATATTTAAAATGATTTGAGCCAGGTCTGATTGTGTTTTTGATTTTCTTTCCTGTAATATAGTGACATGACAGGCAAGGTAAGAGAAGTTGATTGTTCTTTTCTGTGTGTCTGGGTTTTTATGAAGAAGGAGAGAAAGCACTTTCCAATGGCTATCAATCTCTAAAGGCCTTTAATTCAAAATACTGTTTATATCCAGCAGTCATATCTCCTGAGTTCCCCCTTCAGTATCATTTTGCATTTCCATTAGCAATGAATAAAAGTTTCTGTTGCTCTGCGTCTTTGCCTTTGTCCTCGGGGTTTTAGATTTTAGCCATTCTAGTAGGTATAGTGGTATTTCGTTGTTTTAATTTCCAATTCCTTAAGCATATGATTTTGTTAAGCTTATTCACAACCTATATTTGTTCTTTGGAGATGTGTTTGTTCAGAATTCTTGTCTACTTTTCCATTGGGTAGGTTGACTTCTTATTGTTGAATTGTAGGAGTTCTTTGTATATTTTGGGTACTAATACTTTTTCAGGTTTGTGTCTAGCAAATAATTTCTTCCACTATATCTTTATTCTCCTGAGAGTATCTTTTACAGAGCAGAAGTTTTTCATTTTGATAAAATTCAACGTATAAGATTTTTTTCAGTTCATGGATCATGCTTTTGGTGATAACAATTAAAAACTCATTACCAAACCCAAAATCAAGGTAGATTTTTACCTAAGAACTTTTAAAAATGTGATATTTCCACTTTTTTACATAAGATATTTTTATTTAAATATGTAGGACGGAGTGTCGCTTGTAATGTCTTTAGTGTAAATAAATGATACTAGAAAGTATATCTTAATTATTAACATATTAAATCAGAACCGTGTGAAAATGATAACATTCATATTTTTGTCAGTATTACCCATAAAGATTATTTATTTTATATGTCATTTGTAAATTATATTCTAATGACAAAATCAAATTCTTCATATTGTAAAATATCAAAATGCAGCTGAAACTAGGCAAATAAAAATTAAGATTCAAATGTAGATCAGGGACAATTTATATAAAAGGAGAGGTAGACCAGGGGCAATTTATATAAACAGAAAAGATGTTTAGGAAGCCAGGAGTGTAGTGAGGATATGAAGAACAATTCAGAAGTGTTATATAGGTAGAAAATATTCATGTTGGCCAGGTATTTATTGTTCTCTAAGTACCTATGACCCAGTTTTACAGACAACAGAATAACCTGGAAGTAGGTTTTTTAATGGTGACAAGATAAAAGATTTATTCATGTTTCAATCATAAAGTTATAATCAATCCTTTGGTCAGTTTACTTTCTGATTATTTTTATTCTCTTGTCTCTTTTAAGGATGAGTTGCCTTTTCCCCCCTTTCATTTGTTTTTAGCTTTTATCAAGTGTGTATAGAATTAGCCATTCTAACTGACTGTTCCTTATAGTAAATAAGCTGGGATATATTATTCAAGAGCATTGGCTTTAACCTCAGATTTACTTGGATTCCTATGAACTGTGTGAAGTTGGGAAATTTATAATGTTTTTTTTTTCTTTGTTTTGTTTTATGTTCTTAAAACAGATGCTATTTACTTTGTGGTGTGGTTGTGAGATAAAGTCTGTAAAGTATCTAACACAATGCCCTGTGCATAGAAGGCATTCCATAAATAGTATCTATTAACTTCAAGCACATACTGCATTAAGAAATGTGAAGCATTAAGAAATGTGAGCATTAAGAATTGTGAAGAGGATAGAAGGTTCTAGAGGAGTGATTATCTGTTGGCTTTGAGCCCAGATGATGATGTCCATGACTGAAACCAATAATGTTTGGAAAAGAGAGTTGCTACTGATACATGGGGGAGGTAGAAGAGAAGAAAAGGATGGCATTAAAAAGATGAATTTTAAGGTTGATAATGGATATGAGAATATTAATTACTTTTTCAGGAAGTGAATCTTTTACAGTTCCTTGAACCCCTTTCAGATGTCTCAGCAGGCATTTTAATGTATAATATCAGACACCGTAGTTAGTGAGCAGAAAATATTATACTGCATAGGGAACCCACAATTTGCTGTGACAAACAGATATGACATGACTTCACATGAATCCAAATCAAAGAACTTGAATTTAATAGAACATATAGAATTTGCCTTGTAAATATGTAAGAAAGTCAGTTCACAAGTGTTGGTTCTACTCAAACAATGACGGACACAGCGCTTCAGGCCAACAAGGAAATGTGTGACAATTTTCAAAGCTGTTTTTAGAGACTGTGACATATTTTTCGACTACAATGGTGATTTTTATTATAATTATTACTAGATGGGTTAGCATGATGAGATTTTTAAATCCCCCAAGTATGTAAACGTAAATTGTAAGATTAGAAAGCATATTTTGAAGGAGCAGAAAAATGCTTACAGGTTAACTTTCTTTTTCCCTGGAGTATCATGGTATAAGAAGGACTGTTCAGCACTTTTTAGATTTTTGTATCCTTTTGAAGTACATTACAGCGAAAAAAATATATACATATGTCTTGTATGCGTTTGCCTCTCCTTTTTTCAAAAACACACAAAACAGAAAATGTATGCTGATTGAAGAAAATATGTAAAAATTAAATTAAAGAAACTAGAAAAACACAGAATGAAATGTTAAACGTGTTTAATAGATTTGGCTAAGAAGACTATGGTCTGTTTCTGTCTGATAAGAAACAATTTTTCGGTTTATTTTTTCTATTTGTTAGGGTATGTACCTTTTTGTGTTTGTGTTTAGTCCGTTGTGCATGTTCCAGGAGTTCAATTATTGAAATAAAATTTAATTCATTATCATGGTATCATAATAGACTTTGACATCAACAGATGGGAAATAAACAATAGCATAGCAGGAATTGTGTTTGTTCAGTGAAATGTATTATCTGGAAGACCTGTGTGGACTAACTTGATGTAAAAAGTCCCAGACCCACAGATATCAACTAAAAAAGTTCCTAACAGAATAAAACAAAACACTGTGTTAGACAATCTATCACACACACACACTCTCTTAGTATGATTGATTAAAATAAATAGATGCTTATACTCCTATTTGATAGATGAAAGCACCGATTAGATTAATTTTTTTTTATTGGAGGCTCAATAAAAAAGGAAGAAAACTGAAATTAAAGGTGAAAGTGTGATTATGTATTAGAATTGGTAGTTAAATTTACTAATAATCATATTGAAATAAAGGCTGGGGAAAGAGTTTAGCAGATAAACACAAAAACAGGTAGTAACATGGAAAAAACAATGCATACAAATGGATGATCCGATGGAAAAATTAGAACCAATGGAATCACTGTGATCGGTTCAGTTATTGTATAGAAAACAGTTTATTAAAATCATGAAACATTGATGCCAGAACTGTCTGACAGAAATTTGTCAGACAAATAATATTACACAAATAACCAAGCAAGTGATGACAAAATTTACGAGGTCTGCTTCAACATAATTATCCTAATTTTTTTTAAGGGACATTACTTTTCAGTCTACAGAAAATCTGTGGGCTCAGGGGAAGAAAGTAATTATATGTAGAGGTATTTGAATTTCATGCTTAGAATTCCTAGATAACATGTGTGTTCACTACAGTTTACTCAAAGTCAAATTTGATAGCATATCCGGACTACATCTTATTCTTTATGTCACCTTAATTCAGTATAATTTGTTGAAATATTTTTAAAATTAATATTTTAGAAAGAGAGATTTTGGCAAGTATTTATTGAATATGAGTTTTAAAGAGGTGACTGAAACTGATTACTTGCAGAAGCTGCAGAAATAAGAAAAAGTGCTATTTTAAATGAGAACTGAAAGCTAAACTTAATTGAATATGTGGGTAATTTGTCATGTTCTTTAAATCATCAATTTCACATTTATAATTTAATTAAAGGACTATTTTGTGGAAGTTTCCATAAGAGCATTTGCATGAATAATCCATCTTCACTGGATTATTGCAGTGTTAAACCTTTGATAATTGAGGATAATTGAGGTTGCAGTGTTAAACCTTTGATAATTGAGGATAAATTTTGTAAGCAAATATTGACAAATGAATAATAAATACAAATAAAGACTGTCATATATCTAATTTACTGTATATTTAATTTCTGGGTAACAAATAATACATTCACCATCAGAGTGTTCCACTGATTGAATACTCACTATTTGTTGTTCTCTGCACTGTTTTTATTTAACTCTTGAAAGAAATGTTTCTGAAAAAGAGCTATTTCCATTTTTTAAAAAGTTAACTTATGTTTGTCTTAAGTGTTTACTGTCAGTTCCTTGTCTTTTTCCGTTTATCACTTCAATAGATTTAGGAGTTACAAGTGTTTTTTTGTTACATAGATGAACAGCATGATGGGAAGGATGAGGCTTTTAGAGCACTCATCACCTGAAAACTATAAGTTCTACCCAATAAGTAGCTTTTTATGCTTCACACTCCTCCCAACCTCCCCCCATTCTGCGTTTCCAAAGTCCCTTATAACTCTGTGTGGCCATGTGTGACTATCATTAAGCTCCCACTTGTAAGTGTGAGTATGTGGTGTTTGTTTTCCATTCCTGAGATACTTCACTAAGGATTATGGCTTCCAGTTTCATCAAAGTTTCTACAAAATACATTATTAATTTCTCTTTTATGGCTGAACAGTGTTCCATAGTGTGTATGTGTGTGTGTATATACACAACACAACTGTTGTGTTGTAAACAATACTTTACTCATCAGTTGATGGTCACTTAGGTTGATTCCATATCTTGGCAATTATGAATTGTCTTCAACAAACATTCAAGTTCTTGTGTCTTTTTGGTATAATGACTTTTCCTGGGGTAGATAACAATTAGCAGAACCAAGCTTTGGAGTGATCCTGGATTGTCTAACTCCAAAACTCATGATAATATTGCCCACACTATGCCAGTCCACTCTTCTATCACACTGGTGAAAAGGATTTTCCCAACCTGTGATATATCTGATTGATTGTTTGTATAGGACATGGTCTGCACAGTGTGATCACAAAAGTTAAAAGCTTTCCTAGAACAAATCTCTTTTCTTCCAAGAAGAAAAAAAGATGTTTCAGATTTTTTTAACTGAATTGTCTTGATTTGGCTTTTCTACGTTCTTCTTGCTTAAAAACCCTCTTCTATGTTTCTGACTTTAGGTCTTCACTATTTCTTTTTTAGTTTGACAGTGAGTCTCATAATCAAGCATATAATATACATATGCCATAAAATAGTTATTATTCATTAAAGAATACATTTTATTATTTCAGAATGCCATGCTTATTCTCTTTGATGGCATGTCAGAACTTAGCATTAAAAAAAATAAACACATCATAGTTGTAGCTTAAATTTTATAAACATTGCAATTTTCATTAGATACATTTTTTATTGTGTAGTCATACCTTTTTGTAGTTTATTTTAATGCAACAAAGAAATGCTAGAATCATACATATATACATATATATCATACAGCTAAATTTAATATATATAAAATTATGTTGTGGATATTTAGTTTATTACATATAACTGCATCACATTAAAGTGTGTTATCTAAACAATAAAGAGTTGTGTTATATTAATCATACACACTGAGGGACAATATTTCTAATTGGATTTTGAATACTTATTCTTTTGGGGCATCACAAAAATGTTCATCTAATAGAGGATGTTAGTGTTCAATATATGAACTTTGACATCATTGTAAATAATTTTCTCCTCTCATGAGGAATTACTTGAAAATGAAAATATCATCTTTATTTTAAAGTTTTACTTCCATGTTAAAGTGTGTTTTTTTTTTCAATTCCACTTACATTCCTTTTATCTGATCTATAAACTTATATTAAACCATTTAATCTTTGAAAGCAATAGAAAAGGCCCAGGGCATGATGTTAAATTTAAAATCCCAGAGAAATAGTCTCTACAATTTTCTGGAATATCCATTGTCTGTGGATATTAAAGTGCTGTTGCCAAAAGTAAATTGAATAGACTTTCTTTCCCGTGGATGCTAATAACTGAGAATATATAGTATAGATGTGAATTAACTATAATTTAATCTATTACATAATGAATCAATTTACACTTAAATTTATACTAAATCAAAACACACAGGGAACATGTATACTACTTTATTTTTCAAAAAATAAATTCCACCTTTTTATTTTCACAAATAATAGATTTTTAAAATCAAATTTTCCCTTTATTTTTATATATTTAGAAAATGATATTCCTTTATAAACATATTAGCTCACTGTGAGTCACACTAAATGGTGTATTTAAAACTTAGGTTTTGTTGGCTTTCTCCCCTCTTTGAGATTAAAAGATACTTGTCTTAAAACAAAGAAACAAACAAACCTATACATCTTTAATTTTCTACATACATATCAAAGATCAGAAATATTTTTAATATTCTGAATAGCAGCCTCTAAATGACTTATTACATGATTTGAGCTCAAACTATATTAATATATTATTTGAGTATCTTTTAGTAACTTAGGTTTCATCTGGAGCTCTAGATATGCAGTGATTTTACCATGGAATTACTTCTGGCCTTTGGAAGGTCACTCGTTTACAAGTTATTGCTTTTCATAAATTGATCTAATCTTCTGAATAATGGCTGTACATGCTGATGATCAATATTTTATTGCTTCTACATCCTAAAACACACCATGAATTATAGTCAAAGCCATTATCACCCAGCACTGCAGACACAGCAATAATATACATGTGATATTACTGCTCAGCTTGTGGTATTGTTTAGGAAACAAGACTCTGCTTGAATGATTTTATATCAGCACTATTATTATCCTCTTTAATTTATAGATAGAAATACCACTGACAGCTGTCACTCAGTCAGTCATTCTCAAGGCCAGAAAAATAATTTGTTATAATTTTCTTCTGTAATAATTGAATCTAAATTTTTCTTTTATTTAAATGTTTCTAATCATCAGTTACTCTATTATATTTTCAAGGGTAGTGTGAGATAAAGATAATTACTGGTGTAATTCTAGAATAAAAGATACAAATTAGTTTAAAATAGGTATTGAATAATATAACTAATATAAAAGAAAGTTTTTCTGACAATAATTATTTTATTATCATATAATCATATTTCCTTAATCAAAAACAAGGTACAATGCACATTCTCTGCATTATCTCTCTACTGTCACACTGTTGCAATTTTTATCATTTTCATATTTTAATTTACTTTTAAGATTTTTTTTTCCCCTTTAGATTTAGCTGTGTATATAAATTCTCTGCTCTCATAGCCATATTTTCTGGTCCATGCTTCACTTGTTAGTCTTGTTTCAACATTTACTTTCTTGATGCATGTTATGACAATCAATATTTGACAATGTGAGAGTGCTTCTAGTAATCCCCAGTTTGTTAGGATCATGATTCTGATCGAAAAATGGAAACTTTCTCTCTAGGGAGGCCGAGCAGGGACATAAAAATAACTGCAATCAGAAAATAGTTGTTGTTCATTATAATCCTAATCCTATTATTTGTAGGTTTCAATCAGTTTCACTCCCACAGGAGCACATACGCACTCCAGTAATTCAGTTTCCTGGAGGTAATAGGGAATTGTTCATCTATTTAAATACTGAGCCAAGTTACGCAGTTGAGGTGTGCCTGCCATTATTTTTTGGAGCTTCTTTGGATTTCTTTTAATTTGGTCCACAAAGGCTCCAAGAAGTGTTATATGTGTGTGTGTGTGTGTGTGTGTGCATGTGTGTACATATATATATACACACACGCACAGACACACAAACATACATATATATAATCATTGAACCATGTTGGCTTGATACCATTATCAATTATTTCACTGATCACATTGAAATATTTCATTTGTAATTGAAATGGCATGTGTTCAGTATTGTACTAAATATTGTATGTATAAACATTAAAACAGGTAATTCAAATGACTTGTGAGTTCAGAAAGCAACTATGATTTCACTGTGGATAATTGAGAGAATAATATTTTTAAAGAAATGAAAAATTTGACTAAGGTGGAAAAGTGTTAAGCTATGGAAATTTTCATGGTTTAAATGCTTCATTCATTAGCATAGAAATAAGTGCTATTAGTATTGACTTTAAATTTGTTAGCTAGAGTTTCAGCCTTTCTCAATTCATGTTAGTCATAGTGTTAATAAAAATGCTTTTGACTCAGCATTAGTTTAAGAGAATGTTTCTTTAATAAATTGTCAGGAAAGGAAATCAATATCTTTAAAGTTTACTATGAACTTTGGCTAAACAAATAGTCATGTGTGTGTGTGTGTGTGTATGTGTGTGTGTTTGTGTGTACCTTGTTAATAAGGAAGAAAAGAGTTGGAATCATCAAGAAGAAAGCTTTTAGAGGCAAATCAAAATCTGGTACTGTACTTTATATTCTTCTGAAACAGGTGGATAGCTAGTTATATGACTTATTTCTTTTTGCTTGTGTGTTATGTTGTCCATCTAATCGATTTAAACAGATTGCATAAAATAAAAATATAGAAAAATTATTAATTAGATTGTAAACTCATTTCCTGAGATTGTAGAAGAATCTAATTTTTAATATCTGAGTATAAGATGTTATTAATGTAACATATTCATAACATTTTTACTTAAAAATCATTTTCTTTTTGGAATTATTTGGACTTTACATTTGCTGTATGATATGGCAAGTAATTTTAATTTTTAAATATGATTTAGCTTTTGGGGCAGGAATGATTACACTTTAATTCTAGAAACTGTGTTTTACCTCCCAGAATGAAGAGCACACAAATATGAGAATATTTGCATATAGTTTCAGGAGGACAAGGGACTAGGCAAGGACTCTCTCTCAACAATGAGACAGAGATGGGAAGGAAGAGTCAAGATTATAAAAATATTATGAACTGTCTGCTTTTTTTCCATATAAAAAACAGAATAAAAAATATTTATGGATTAGTCAAGGCTGAAATTAAAGTTCAGGCATTAACGATCACCAGATCCAACTTTTTCATTTTCTAATTGTTTGAAGATTGGAACATAGAGAAGAATGATATGGTCATGGTCCATTAAGGCACTCAAATCAATTTTCCCTTTGCCTCTATATAAAGAGTACTCTCTAGTTGACCTGTACGTTCCTGATTGACAAACCTCCTACAAAATCATTCATATTGTTGTATTTAGCTGTATAAATAACTGCTCTGATCTGCTCTGAAACATTTATAGATTTTATTTTGATTTTCGTTTAACTGCAGATTTGCCTGTTTTCCTTTTAAAAGAAAGTATCATTAACATCTGAGTTGTTCTGTCTGCTTTCCAGAGTACATCTACAAAGAGAGGTGGGGTTACTGATACTACAGAGGTGGAACCTCATATTTGCTGCTCCAAACTTCACGTTTGACAAAAGATACTGTGTTTTTACTGGCTGTGAAAAAATGTCTTGGGCCACTAAATTTTTTGTTTGTTTGTTTTGTTTTTGGCTGGAGCTGGGTTTGAACCCGCCACCTCTGGCATATGGGGCCAGCACCCTACCCCTTTCAGCCACAGGTACCACCCAGGCCACTAAATTTTTAAAATATATCTTTCCTGTCCACCCTATCAACAGATTAAACAACTATGGTATATGCTTACGATGGAATACTATTCAGACAAAAAATAGATGATAATTTGTGTCTTTTCATAATAACATGGAAAAAGCAGCGCCTGTGGCTCAAGGAGTAGGGTGCTGGCCCCATATACTGGAGGTGGTGGGTTCAAACCCCGGCCTGGCCATAAACTGCAAAAAAAAAAAAAGAAAAAAAGAAAAAAAAACATAATAACATGGAAAGATTTGGAGAACCTTCTCCTAAGTAAAGCATTACAAGAATAGAAAATCAAGCATGCCATGTACTCAATACTTGCTGAAAGTCATAGATTAACAGCAATAGGCCAACAAGAGAGAAAAAATTAATTTAAGAAGGGGCAATGGAGAAGAGTGTTTGGTAAGTTACCAGGTAACAGAGTATAACGCATGGGTATATGGCACTTTTCCTGGGCATAGCGTACAACCACAACCCAGACTTTACCTCACAAATAATTTAACCTAATCGGATATACTCTTATATATTCTCATATAAATCAAGAAAAAATAAAATAAATATACATGTATGAATATTGACATGGATAAAAACCACACTTTTCTAGGAAATTAAGTCTGGTCAATATCTTAACTTTAAACAGTCTGAATGAAGCACATTCAAAGGAGGTCGAACAAATACCCTCAGTCTATCATTTCACAAATTTTTATTTTTATTTATTTTTTTATTAAATCATAGCTCTGTACAATAGTGCATTTATGTGGTTCAATGTGTTATTTTTTATTTCTGGTTAATTGAGGGTGTAAAGAATTAGATTATAATGTTTGCATCTCTCAGGTAAAGTCCTTCTAAAATTGTGTCCTACCTCCAAGAAGTGTGCCATACACCCTAACATTGTGCCCATTAAGTGGGAGCACATCCATCTCCCTTCCTCCTCCCCTCACTCTGCTCCCTCGTTCCCCTGCCACTCACCTTGAATTAATTGGAGTTTTCCTCTTATGTGGGTGTATATTAGATCCTCTACTGGCTTCATATTACAATTGAGTACATTGGATTATTACTTTTGCATTCTTGAGATACTTTACTAAGAAGAATGTGTTCCATCTTAATCCTGGTTAATACAAAAGATGTATAGTCTCCATTTTTTTAATGGCTAAATGATATGCTATGATGCCAAGAATGCATATAACGTAGCATGTTAATCCATTCCTGGGTTGGTGGGCATTTAGGTTGTTTCCACATATTGGCAATTGTGCGTTGAGCTGCAACAAATAGTCTAGTATAAATGCTCTTATGATAAAATGATTTTTTTTTTCTTCTGGATTGATACCTAGTAATGGGATTGCAGGATCTAATGGTAGGTCTAATTTGAGTTCGTTGAAGATTCTCCATACTTCCTTCCAAAAAGGTTGTATTAGTTTGCAGTCCCACCATACAAAAGGGTTTCCTTCTCTCCACATACATGCCAGCATCTGCATCTCTGAGACTTTATGGTGTGGGCTATTCTCACTGGGATTAGGTAATATCTCAGGGTGGTTTTGATTTACACTTCTCTGATGATTAGGGATGATGGGTATTTTTCAAAAAAATTTTTTTAATGTTTATTAGCCATTCATCTGCCTTCATGAGAGAAGGTTCTCTTCATACCTCTTGTCCAGTGGTAGATGGGATTTCTTGCTCTTTTTTTTTTGTTGTTGTTGTTGATTAATTTGAGTTCCTTGTAGATTCTAGTTATTAACCCTTTGTCAGATTCATACCCTGCAGATAATCTTTCTTCATTATGAAGGTTTGTCTTTTTCGCTTTACTTGTGTCCTTAGCTGTGAAGAAGCTTTTCAGCTTAAGTCCCAATTGTTTATTTTTATTGTTGCTGAATTCTTTGTCATAAAATCTTTCCCCAGCTCAACATCATCAAGAGTTTTTCCCACACTTTCCAAGACTTTTATAGTTTCATGCCTTAGACTTAAATCCTTATCCATCTTGAGTCAATTTTTGTAAGTGGTGAAAGGTGTCATTCCAGTTTCAGACTTTTACATGTGCTTATCCAATTCTCCCGGCACCACTTATTGAATAGGGATTCTTTTCTCCACTGTATGCTTTGGTTTGGTTTATAAAAGATCAGATGGCGAGTAGAGACTGGCTTCATCTCTTGGTTTTCTATTATGCTCCATATGTCTATGTCTCTATTTTTATGCCAATACCATGTTGTTATGATTACTGTGAACTTATAAGATAGCCTGAATTCTGGTAGGGTGATGCCTCCAACTTTGTTTCTACTAAGGATAACACTGGAGATATGGTTTTTTCCCTGATCCATAAAAAATGAAGTACTATATTTTCCATTGCTTCAAAGTATGATTTTGGTATCTTAATGGGGATTGAATTGAATTTGTTTATTGCTTTGGGTAGAATAGACATGTTAACAGTGTTGATTCTTCCCAGCCGAGAGCATGGTACGTTCTTCCATTTGTTATTGTCTTCTGCTATTTCTTTTCTTAGGGTTTCATAATTCTCTTTGTAAAGCTCCTTTACCTCTTTTGTTAGGTATGTTCCTAAGTATTTCATTTTCTTGGAAGGTACCGTGAAGGAAATTGTGTCCTTGTTTTGCTTTTCAACTTGGCATATACAAAGGCTACTGATGAGTGGACACTGATTTTATCCCCAGAGATACTACTGTATTACCTGATCACTTCCATGAGTTTTGTGGTTGAATATCTAGGGTTTTCAAAGTATAGGATCATAAAATCAGGAAAAAGTGAGAGTTTGACCTCCTCTGACCATATTTGAATGCGCTTTGTATCCTTCTCTTGCCTGATTGCATTAGCTACAACTTTTAGCACTATGTTGAATAATAGTGGTAATAGTGGACATGGTTGTTTGGTTACACTTGTAAGTGGAAAAGCTTTCAGTTTTACTCCATTCAGTAGGATGTTTGCTGTTTGTTTCTCATACATGGCTTCAATCAGTTTAAGAAATGTGCTACCTATGTCTATTTTCTTAAGTGTTCTTAAGTGTTCTTAATGTTAGAAAATGATGCTGAATTTTGTCAAATGGTTTTCTGCATCTATCAAGAGGATTATATGGTCTTAGTTTTAGCTTCCATTGATATGGTGAATTACATTTATGGATGTGCATATGTTAAAACAGCCTTGTGTCCCTTGGATGAAGCCTAA
The DNA here is from genome assembly GCF_027406575.1 of Nycticebus coucang. Taxonomy (NCBI): domain Eukaryota; kingdom Metazoa; phylum Chordata; class Mammalia; order Primates; family Lorisidae; genus Nycticebus; species Nycticebus coucang. Next base: position 6,265,198 of record NC_069797.1, read on the forward strand.
CTTGGTCATGATGTATAACTTTTTTTAAGTGTTGCTGCAATCTTTTGCTAAGATTTTATTTAGCATTTTTGTATCAATATTTTTTTTTTTTTGTTTGTTTTTTTGGTACAGACAGAGTCTCAGTGTACTGCCCTCCGGTAGAGTGCCATGGCGTCACACGGCTCACAGCAACCTCCAGCTCTCGGGCTTACGCGATTCTCTTGCCTCAGCCTTCCGAGCAGCTGGGACTACAGGCGCCCGCCACAACGCCCGGCTATTTTTTTGTTGCAGTTTGGCCGGGGCTGGGTCCGAACCTGCCACCCTCGGCATATGGGGCCGGCGCCCTACTCACTGAGCCACAGGCGCCGCCCCTGTATCAATATTTGTTAATGAAATTGGTCTATAGTTCTTTTTAGTTGGTTACTTTCTTGGTTTTGGAATCAGGGTGATGTTGGCCTCAGAACATATTGGGGAAGGTTCCTGCCTTCTGAATGTTTTAGAATAGTTTCTGCAGTATAGGTTCAAGCTTGTCTTAGACGGTGTGATAAAATTCTGGTGTGAAGCCAACCTGGTCCCATGCTGTTGTTGTTGTTGTTTTTATTGTTGTTATTGTTGGAAACTTTTTAATTGTTTCTTCAATTTCAATTTTTGATATTTGTCTTTTCATGAGATCTACTTCTTCCTGGTTAAGTCTAGGAGGATTTAGACCCTGATCCCGGTATTGGTCCATTTCCTCGGCCTTTTCATGAGAACTATTTCTTCCTGGGTAAGTCTGGGGGATTAGACCTCAATTCCAAGTAATGATCCATTTCCTCCACATTGTCAAATTTCTGGGCATAAAGCTTTTAATAGTAGTCATAAATAATCTCCTGTATCTCTGTGGTATCAGTTGTTATTTCCCCCTTTCCAAAGTTTCTTATTGAGGTTATTAAAGATTTTACTTGTCTATTTCTGTTTAATCTGGCCAATGGTTTATCAATATTATTTATCTTTTTAAAGAACTAACTTTTTGTTTCATTAATTTTCTGAATGATTATTTTATTTTCAATTTCATTTATTTTATTTTTTTTTTTTTTAATTTTTTTATTAAATCATAAGTGTATACAATGATATGATTATGGGGCATCATACACTCACTTCATAAACCATTTGACACATTTTTATCCCAGTGGTTAACATAGCCTTTCCGGCGTTATCTCAGTTACTGTGCCAAAACATTTATATTCTACATTTACCAAGTTTCGCAAATACCCCTGTAATATGCACCACAGGTGTGATCCCACCGATTCCCCTCCCTCTACCCACCCCCCCCTTTCCCACTTCCCCCTATTGTTAAGTTGTAGCTGGGTTATAGCTTTCATGTGAGAGTCCCAAATTAGTTTCATAGTAGGGCTGTGTACATTGGATATTTTTTCTTCCATTCTTGGGATACTTTACTAAGAAGAATATGTTCCAATTTCATTTATTTTAGATTTAAATTTGATTATTTCTTTTTTCTGCTAGGTTTAAGATTGGATTACTCTTCCTTTTCCATTTCTTAAAGATGATTCATTGGATTTTTGTTGTGCTCTCTTTCTGTTTTTCAAATATAGGCACCTAATATAATAAATTTCCCTCTGAAGACTACTTTTGCAGTCAGTGTCCCACAGGTTTTGGTAGATTGTGTCTTCACAATTATTGTTATGCGCAAGGAAATTAATGAAATCATTTTTTATCTCTTTGACCCAACTGTCATTCAGCATGAAATTGTTTAGTTTCCATGTCTTGGTGAGGGATGAAAATTTTTGTTAGAGTTGAGTTCACCTTTATTGCCTTGCATTCTGAGACGATATAAGGTGCAATTTCATTCTTTTGATTTTGTTGAGGTTTAAATTGTTTCCTAGAATATGATCTATTTTGGAGCATATTCCATGGGCTGATGAGATATCTTCTCACAAATTTTAATAATTCATGGACTAATGAAAATAATTTAAGTTGTGACAGAAGAAAAATAACTACTTTTGTGTGTCACTATATTTTAAAATGGAAAGAATATTAGTTAAAATCAAATTGGTCAATAGTATTTCTATTTGTAGAAAATATAAAATGGGGATAGTTCTTTTTTTTTTTAAATATTCACCCCTTCCAAATTAATGACATGGAAAAGATTAAAGTGACAATATTGTGTTGACTGGCATCTTTTGAGTAATGAACAAAATAAATAATTAATACCATGAAAGAGATATAAATATTAGACGTATGGACAGACAATAAAAATACTTCTGTTGAGTGAAATGAAATATGATGTCCATTTTTAGTGTCTCTAACAAGATACGCACATTCCTGTTTTATATTCTCTTTTAAATATTCCTGTATTATTGAGGTTGTGTCACTATCTTTTAAAATATGCAATGAGAAAATAGCTGTGCCCCAGCTACAGCAGTGGCACTCCCTCCCCCAGCTTTGTGCTTTCTAAATATGTTTTTACATGAAAATTTGAAAGTTTATCTTTGTTGATGGTTATTCCTATAGAGTTTTCAGGTACTGTCAATCTCTTTGAACAAAATAGCATTTGATTTATTATATTTCATTAAATTTATGTCCAGCAAATATATGTCTTTTATTAGTTTTATTACTAAAACAAAGAAAGTTTAACTTAAAAGCAAATGAAAATTATACTTTAACTTTCCCTTTTATCTGTTTAAAAATGTATTCCAAACATATAGTTGTTAAGTTCTATTGTGAGACACATGATAATGCATTATTGCAGGTCAACTTAAATGGTAATGGGCAGCAGTAAGTCTAAATTGAATGCACTAATCTTATTATAATAAGTTGTTCATGATTATCTTGCAGAAAAGAAAGGATGTTTTTGGTCACACCTCATTCAACATTTTTTCTTATTCCAAAGTGAATTTAGAGTCAGCTAGTGTTCTATGTGTTTAAAATGCTTTTAATACCCAAGGATTCCTCCTACATAAATGAAATCAAGAGACAAATAGTTATGTACTTGCTGGTGGGGAAATGCAAAGGTTTTTCTACCAGCAAGTACATAGAAAACTTGGTCCCTCAGGAAGGGGATCAAGTTGTTAACCAAATAGATTTCTGGCTTCATATGAGCAACAAACACTGGCTAAATAATAAATACTTGAATATATATAAATGTACATTTATTTTAAAGGGTAACTAAATTCATAGGAAATAAATATTTTAAATTTTCTTAATTGGAGGCCCGGCATGGTGGCTCATGTCTGTAGTCCTAGCACTCTGGGAAGTTGGAAGCAGGTGGATTATCTGAGTGTTAGGAGTTTGAGAACAGCCTGAGCAAAGCAAGACTTGTCTCTACTAAAAGTAGAAAAAAACAGAATGGACGTTGTGTTGGTCACCCGTAGTCCTAGCTGCTCTCGGGGCTGAGACAAGCAGCTCTCTTGAGCCTGAGAATTTGAGTTTACTGTGAACTATGACTCCAGGGTACTCAACCCAAGGAACCCAAGGAACCCAAGGGTTCATGAGTGAGACTCTGTCTCAAAAAAAAAAAAAAAGAAAGAAAAGAAAAGAAAACCTCAATTGATAGATTCGCAAAGCATCTCTTTCTCACGGCAGAGAAGAGCCTACAAAATACTTTTATATTCCAAACTTTGAAACTTACTGGTATTATGTGAGCCCTGACCAGGACCCTACTATGGACCAGCCCTTTGGGATTTCTTGACAAAAGTGACATGTGCATAACTGAGCAGAGACAGCAATCAGCTTTTATTCATGAATCCAATTTGATCATTGTGGTTTCCTTCCTTTTTGGAATTAATTCTACCCATCTGGTCTCTGACAAGGAAATGCTTTCAAGAGTTATTCTCAAAGAGTTATTCCTGAAGAAAAGAGAAAATTTGGACAAATGTGTGTTTGCCAGCCTATACTTCATCTCAAAAATTGTATTTTAGGGTCATCATACTAATGGTAGTATAGCTATTACAAACTACTTAATATAAATTTCAATGGTAATCTTATATACATAATCACTTTAACTTTCAAACTTATCCAATGTACTGTTTTCTTTATTTTGCAGTTGAAGAAACTCAGACTCTAACAGTATATTACTTGCCCAAATCACACAATGAAAAAGTCAAATGACCAAATGCAAACAGTTCTAATAGTCACAACTTGGCTTCATTCCCTTGAACATAATGTGCCTTTCAATTTTCTCATTCTTGGTTGGTACAGAAAAAGATAAATACATAATGTGCTTTTCTACCATTAGCAAAGATCTAAACCAGTATATTTTTAAATTAGACTCTATAATCTTTAAGTTGTGCATTTTAGTACCTTCTTGTAATGTATTTTTAGGGTTTATATAAACCAAATTATTAAATAAGTTCATATTCACATGGTAGTTCTCTTTAGCAATATAAATTGAAATCTATATGCTGGCAGTTTACATTTTACTACAACTTTTTACCATTAAAGATGTACTTAAAAACTTGAAGTAAACCTGTACTGGGTAACCAAATAAATTATATCTCAGAGGCTTTTCTTTTATAATCAGAAACATTACCAAGATATATTTCTTTCTATATGCTAAACTAATATTATTTGCTGAGTTAATAAGTTCTCTCATAATCACAAGTAAAAGAGCAGACTTTAAAAACATTAAAACACTTTCTTGCAAATTCATCTTAATATACTCTCTCTGAAAGGGTGTACTATAAATTTATAAAATTATAACAAATAATTGATATAATCTTTATAAATATCACAGTTAAATTCATCAGCATTAAATGTATCAAAGGTCTCCTTGTTGATAAATTATTGTTTGACTTTGGCCTTCTATATTCCATTACATCGTTTCTTTTGACTAAAAATTTCTGACAAACAGAAATTTATGGTAGAAATGACCTCTCAACTTTATTTATGAAACCAGTAGCACAACACAGCAGTAGATCACAGGATGACATATGATTACTGTTTCCTGAAATAGGTACAGTTATCATGCAGTGCAGTGAACCATGCTCAGCCCTGGAGTCCACAGGCAATATGCTAAACCATGACTGGCATAGACCTCTAGGTAGTAAAAGGATAATTGACAAAATAAGTTCATTACAGAAAGCTTGGAGTCCCATTATAAATATGCTTTTTCACATGAAAAACTGCCCAAAAATATAATTATCTTTGTATAAAGGTATAACTGTGTATGAAAATTTGTTTTATTCCTTGTGGTTATTAAACCTGGATTTTCCAATTGTATACAATATTAATTTTCCACCTAAACATGTGTTTACCATGGAATTGGAGTATTTGCAAACTCTCACTTTCTTTATGTTGTTTTTGTTTTGTTTTACCATTTATTTACAAAAAGTCTATATAATTTTTATTTTTAATGAAATATAAAATTCCAAATGTCTATAACATAATTTCCACAGTGTAAATTTTAATTTCATAAATTTTGTCATATCAGAACAAAATTAGTCCCATGGATAGGTGTGTAATAACTAAAATATAAATATTTTAACTAATGTTATGGTAGAAAAAATAGTAAATGTTAATAAATCAACTTTAAGCTCTAGTTTTTTATACTATATACAAATTTTACATTCATGTTTTACTTTATTATTATGTGCTATATTTTGTGAAAAATAGAGTAAATTTGGCCCTCTGATGTATTATACAACATATGAAATTGAAATAATTTTATATCATAAAAAACATCATTATATTTTGGCCTACTGATATTTTGGGTTTTATAATCAAGCTCCAAACTAATACAAATAATTTCTTTTTATTAGATATTTCCACAAATGTTTCACAAGGACTATGGCCCTTTTTCTCTTCCATATGTTAATTTGAATTACATTTACCATCTATACACCCAACACAGCTACTTTTCTGAATGAGGACCATAAAAAGCCATGTGGCATAAGCACATTTATCACCAGAATAAGTTTTCCTTGTCAAAAAAATAAATTACCAGAAACAAAGACATAACAATAAACTTTAAAGAGAAAGGGACACAGTAGGCATAAATGGACAGACATGTGTTTTAGGTGATGTTTCTGATTCGATCACACCATTTATACTTGACATTTGTCTCTTATAAGCCATGATCTAATTATCTACATTATTTTTATTAAGTTTAATGTATAATGTCAAAATTATTTAACTTATTTATATTTTTCAATATATAAAATAGTGTGTGCTACAAATAGAACGGAGTTACAAAAGAACAAAGTAGCAATGACAAAAACAAAAAGCACATGAAGTGACCATGCACAATGTTTTGACTCATAGACAAGGAACATTTGACAATAAATAGAATATTTCATTCTAGCCATATGTGCATTCCCAAGGAAGAGTGTCTACAGAACTCGATATCACATCTTGATATCAATTGAATACTAATAATAAAACTGCAAATATTTTTATTACTGTTATTTTTTAACTAAATTTATTTATATGTCAAGGTCTTTATTTATGATCAATTTATTTAAGGTATTTGTATAAAAATAAGTTTCTGGGAGTACAATGAGAGGGCAAAATCCACTAGAGGCTTTCTTTTTGTTTTGTTTGGTCCTTGAGTAAGTATCAATTTGTATTTGTATGAAAACATCAGAGAAAATGTGAGATGTCAAATTACCAAATTATAAAGAGAAAAATGATAAATAAATCTGGCAAGATTAGCAATATGATGAAAGAGCATGCTGTTGTTTTGATTGTATGCCTGTTTATTTTGGTTGAATCTCATTGCTATTTATTTAAACTGAATATGAATCGAAATATTCCATCCCTTAACTCAGAAAATAATTCCTCTTCTACAAATTTATTTTCTTGCACATTTCAACCTAAACCTTGCTTAACATCAGGTTAGAAAATATTCTTTAGAAGGTGATGTTCCAATGACATATACACTGATATAATACTCATTATTCAATATTTGTGTTTTTGATGACTTTTTTCTGTTACTTTTACTTTCTTCTTTTTTCTTTATATGTTTGTGAGTGTGTATGCACTCAGTGTTGCCATGTTAAAGAGAGGTGTGACTTAAATAGAAAGTAACTTAATTGTTTTACTTATTGTTAAGTGACAGCCTTAGAAAAATGTTGTATGATATAGTTCATAGACTATATGCATATAGAATATTTTGGCCTCTAACCTTTTTTGTTGAACCTCCTGACAAAAAGTAGCTATTTGTCAAAATTTAAAGATCAATTGCTAGTCATGAGGGCCACATGTATAAAGCTTTAGAGTGGAAAGTTGAGAAGTAAAATCAGTTGTCAGTTATTACCCGAGGGTTATTAATTTTAATGATATAGAAGTGATATTTGTCCTCAAGAGAACAGTAAATAACTGTAAGTTAATAGGAATCATTTTTTTTTTTTTGAGACTGAGTCTCAAGCTGTCCCCCTGGGTAGAGTGCCGTGATGTCACAGCTCACCTCCAGCAACTTCTAACTTTTGGGCTTAAGCGATTCTCTTGCTTGAGTTTCCCAAATAGCTGGGATTATAGGCGCCCACCACAGCACCCGGCTAGTTTTTGGTTGTAGTTTTCATTGTTGTTTGGTGGGCCCAGGCTGGATTCAAACCCACCAGCTCCGGTGTATGTGGCTGGCGCCTTAGCCACTTGAGCTACAGGCACCGAGCTTATAGTAATCATTCTTATGTGCTCACTCCAATCTCCTATTTCATCTCACCATGGGCATTTTATGTCTATTAGGCACACATAAAATTACTTTAAACTTTCATATCATGCATTCACACTGCGATTTCATCTTGCTGTTGTTGAACATAGTGGTAATCTGTCCAATTCATTTTGTCCATTGTGCTGTTAATTTGCTTTACTCTTCCACAATTTTTTACTTGGAAGATGAAGCAACTTGCTTCCCATTTTCTTTAACTTCAATTCATCCTCCAAAGAACATCACAGTTAATCTTCTAAAATGATAAATCTGACAAATTATGTTCCTGCAGAAAACAATCAATAGCTTCCCAGAATCTTAGAAATAAAAAATGTACAATCCACCACATAACATCTAGTGTGTTTTATGATCTGGTCTGTGTTTATGAGGTCTCATGGGAACTTGTTACCATGTGCCTACTTACGCAACACTGTACAAACAACTTGGTAAGGTTTCATACCTTGGTATATCAGTGTCTCACAACTGTGCTTGACATGTGTTGGCGTCTTCATCTTGCTGAGTGGCATTCAGTATTGTGTTTTGTGTACTGTTCAAGAACATCAGAGCTTGACTTAGAGTAACAAACAAACATTTGTAAATCTCCTATGAACTTGGTAAGAGTGAAAGTGAAATCTGGGACATATTATTCCAAATTTATAAGGATAATGCCCTGAGAAAAGCAGAAGTGTACAAATGGATTAAACACTTTTTTTGAGGGGAGAGACAGTGTCACTAATGAAGAGAGGTTAGGGAAGCCATTAATAAGCAGAACTGATGAAAACTTACCAAAATTCATCAAATCATGCATCACAATCATTGACTAACTGGGTTGGATAGCAGATCAAGTAAACATTGGTAGAGAAACTTAAAAAAATCTTAACTGAATATCTTCAATAATAACTCATGGCTCTTGCATCATGAAAATGCACCAGCTCACAAAGCACTAAAGGGAAATTTTTAGCGAGTAAATAAATAACTGTATTGAAAAAGTCCTCTCTATTCAATATGTCCCTCAGTGACTTTTTTCTTTACCTGAAGATAAAGGAATTATTGAAAGGAAGACTTTTTTTTCTTCTTTTTTTTTTTATTGTTAAATCATAGCTGTGTACATTAGTGTAATCGCCTGTACCCATTCTAAGATGCACCATAGATGTGGCCCCACCCATGATCCTCCCTCCACCAAAACCTTCCCCCTCCCTTCCCCTTCCTTGGCCCTTTCCCCATAGTCTTGTGCTATAGTTGGGTTATAGTCTTCATGTGAAAGCTATAATTTAGCTTCATAGTAGAGCTGAGTACATTGGATACTTTTTCTTCCATTCCTGAGATACTTTGCTAAGAAGAATATGTTCCAGCTCCATCCATGTAAACATGAAAGAGGTAAAGTCTCCATCTTTCTTTAAGGCTGCATAGTATTCCATGGTATACACGTACCACAATTTGCTAGTCCATTCGTGGGTCGATGGGCACTTGGGCTTCTTCCATGACTTAGCAATTATGAATTGGGCTGCAATAAACATTCTGGTACAGATGTCTTTGTTATATTGTGACTTTTGGTCTTCTGGGTATAAACCTAGTAAAGGAATTATAGGATCGAATGGCAGGTCTATTTTTAGGTCTCTAAGTATTCTCCAAACATCCTTCCAGAAGGAACGTATTAGTGGGCATTCCCACCAGCAGTGTAGAAGGGTAATATATCAATAGACTTAATGGGCATTCCAGAAAAAGAATTCCAAAATTTTTTGTAAAAAGGGAACAGGAGATGGTATCAGTACATAGCTTCCCAAAGGAAGTACTTCAAAGGTAACTGTAGTGACATTCAGCAACAAGGTATGTAGTACTTTTCCTAAAATAAGTTCGCAAACTTAATTGTCAGCCCTTATAAATCCATATCTCACATTTCACTCTTGCCCCTCAATCCAAGCTCAAACAACAGCACCTTAGTGAAACCTCTCATACTCAACTTTGTATTTCTCAGTTTCCAGGGCTTAGCATAAGCTTATCCTCTGCCCCAGGCCCAAATGTCATAACATTTGCCATTCTATAGAGGCAATGTTTCTAAATTTAATAATCTGAAATCTGTTTATCTACTCAAAACCTATGTACTTATCTGTTCAAACTGCCTTGTGGGTGAGGGCCATGTTTAACATCTAAAGGAGACAGTATATTAGTAGAAAGGCTCGGGATAAACTAAAAAGCCAAATCAAGGATTGAATGGAAAGAAGGTCATGCTTCCTTTCCTAGTGGAACAATGTTACAAATTTTGATAAGAGGGCTGTAGCCATGTTTTTAGGCTAGAAAACATTCAAAGAAAGCTTTTTAGCTAGATAAATGAAAAGTTTTGCTCCATCACAAAGAACCTGCCATTAGTTAAATATCAGTTGAAGAAAAACCATACAGGAAGTCATTACTGAACTTGTTGAAGTTCATTTGAGAGCACAAAGCAAAGACAGTTGGTGATTTGTACATATCATAGTAATTGTTGACATTTTTTCAATATATAGCAACCCAAAATAGCAAGCTAGTTTTCGTTTGCTAAAATTGACATGATAAAACATATTGTCTTCTTTTCTTTATAGGTTTTTTCTTTATGAAAGACATATTATAGACACATAATATTCCTTGCTGCATTTCTTGCTGACAATGCAAAACTAAATGTGATTTTAATAATTTTAAATCCTAATTCTGTGAGATCCATGGTGTGAAGATTAAGTGGGCACTAGACGTAGAAGGGCTGATTCATTGCCACTAAACCCCAGTGAACCTATGGTGAAATTGGTTTCTTACTGGTTCAGAAAGTCTTTATTAGTCACTTGGCATAAGTGGGTATTAATTAAAACATCAAAAGATAAAACTCCTTGCTAAAGTCATCAGCCTCCTTCCATTCGACAGGGGTAAAGAAAGTACATGCTTACACGGTGATGTAGCATCTTAGAGCACATTAATATTAGTGTATATTTTGACTTATCAAATTATTTACATTGAATATTTTAATTCTGTCATTAAATATTCTATAAAGTTTGTTTGAAATAGACAAGTAGCTCTACTGGGAATGCTGCTTACACTGAAGACATAAATGTTGCCTTTTTGATTTTCACAAAACATCTGACATAGAAGGAGTGTTTCTATCTCTGAATAAAAGATCACGGAAGTTGTATAGAAGGTATTAACATAAGTCTTCTGAATCTTGTTCTAAGAGCATTTAACTTCATCTTCTTTCTCCCCTATGGCGAGTTTTCATAGAAGATATATAAAAGTTCTTCAGAATGCTAATATTTATAATATGATATGCCCAGCAGGTATGGACATATTATACCTTATATTAAAGGACACCTCAGAAAGTTGAATCTAGCCAACTTTATTTGAAAAAGAACAATTCAGGAATCAGGTAGCACTCAGAATCTGATGAGATTCCGAGGAACCACTCTGCAGGATAAGCAGTGAGCTTTTACTGGCTGACCATGGAAGCAAAGTAAACAAATTACCTGACAGAGGTCCTCAAACTTTTTTTTTTTTGAAACTTACAGTTTTATTTATTTGAATGCTAAGTAACTCATTTTTTTATTTTTATTTTATTTTTTTTTATTGTTGGGGATTCATTGAGGGTACAATAAGCCAGGTTACTCTGATTGCAATTGTTTGGTAAAGTTCCTCTTGCACTCATGTCTTGCCCCCATAAAGTGTGACACACACCAAGGCCCCACCCCCCTCCCTCCGTCCCTCTTTCTGCTCCCCTCCCCATAACCTTAATTGTCATTAATTGTCCTATACACCATGGAATATTATTCAGCCATTAAAAAAAATGGAGACTTTACATCCTTCGTATTAACCTGGATGGAAGTGGAAGACATCATTCTTAGTAAAGCATCACAAGAATGGAGAAGCATGAATCCTATGTACTCAATTTTGATATGAGGTCCTCAAACTTTTTAAAAAGGGGGCCAGTTCACTGTTCCTCAGACCGTTGGAGGACCAGACTATAGTTTAAAAAAAACAACTATGAACAAATTTCCTATGCACACTGCACATATCTTATTTTGAAGTAAAAAATAAAACAGGAACAAATACAATCACACCACCTCATGTAGCCCTCAGGCCATAGTTTGAGGACCCCTGGTAGACATTTGTGTTATTAGAGCATTATATCATAAGGCATTTGCCTTATCTGGACATGTACTTATCAGTTGGCTGTTGTGATTGGCTAAAACTCAGCTATTTATTACAGAAATTTAATTCTAGGTTGTAGTTTATTTACACACCAAGTTAGGTTTGTTATGAAGGAACTCAAAGTATGAGATAGGGTGGTGCCTGTGGCTCAAAGGAGTAAGGTGCCGGCCCCATATACTGGACGTGGCAGGTTCACACCCGACCCCAGCCAAAAACTGTAAAAAAAAAAAAAATGAGATAGCCTTGGGCCAGTGACTTTCTGATGTTTAACAAATATATTAATAATCTAAAGTAGAAAGTCAAGTTCCTGTGCTGTGTTCCAAGTAAATTTTTCACTTAAGAAGAAAAAAAAAAAACTATTCAGAAATATATATTATTTAGTTATATTCCAAAAATTAGTATGTCATTTTTTTCATATACATACAATGCTACTATAATTAGATTTTATTTTTAAATAGTACTTAAGTAATTATATTATACTGCTTTAATTTAACCCAAAGCAACATTTATAACAGAAGGCAATCGATATTAGTTTAATATACTTAATGTAGCTCAGATTTTAAAATCCAACTTTATTTCCAAGCACCAATTTAAGTTAATATAGTTGACCCTTGAACAAAGACGGGATTAGGGGTGTTCACCCCTGCACAGTCAAAAATCTGTATACAACTTCAACTTCCCTAAATTAATCACTAACAGCCTACTGTCACTTGGAGCTTTGCCAATAATATAAATGCCAAATAAAAGATATTTTGTATGCTAAATGTATTATATACTATATATTTACAGTAAAATAAAGTAGAAAAAAGAAAATGCCATTAAGAAAATCAGAAGGAAGACAAAACATATTTACTTTTCATTAAGTGGAAGTTAATCACATAGGTCTTCACCCTCATTATCCTGCTGAGGAAGAGGAAGAGAGGGTTGGTCTTGCTGTCTCAGAGGAGGAAGAAAATTCAACCTGCAGTAGGTGGAATGGGAGGTAGGAGAGACGGGCACACTTCACATAACTTCTATTGAGAAAAATCTGTGTATAAGTGGAATTATGCAGTTTGAACCACTCTTATTCAATGGTCAACTATACAGTTATGTAATAGCTATATAACAATGAAATAAACATTGATGGAATACTTCAGTGAAGCACTCAGGTCTGTTAAACTTCATAGACTCAAAGCATAAGCCCCATAAGACTGCTTATCAAAGATTAGATTTAACAAACATGTGTATCTTTTTCTTGTTTGTCATGCTGTCCTGGGTTGGGGGCCCTGGAAAGCAATTTTCCATAAGAAAAAGTAATACAATCTTTCTAAATCTAATGAAAACTATAGTGATAGCTGAAATAAAAATTATTTTAAATTATATATCTTAAGATATTTATGGTCACAAATATCTGATAAGAAATTTGAAATGAAGTGAATGAAGAAGATTGTTAAGCTTCAGTTTTTAAAAGATACATAATTTTCTCTATATTTATGTCGATAAATAAATTAAACCTTATACTAATTAAACATTAGTCAAAAATATCATCAAATAGTTTGACAAATTATGCAAAAATATTATTTGAAAATAAAGAGTTGCACCATTTGATGAAATATCTTGCAATGTAATTAAGGTGCTTTTTTTTTCAAACTAAATTTCTAGTGAATTTAATGCTTCTATGCTACTTCTCATTTATTTTTAATTAGAGCAGAAACTGAAATTACATGATCAAGGTGTTTAATATCACCCAGATGTACTAATGGGTATCAAGTTTTATAAAATTTTGACAAAAGTTTTATAAAATTTTATGTTTCTTTTTATAATTTAAAGCACAAAGTAAAAAGGCTTGAATTCAACTATAGGAACTTCCATTATTCCCTAAAAATGCATGGGAAATAGATCATTGGGATTTTTTCAATTAAAAGTCATAGGAGTGATTAAAGCATTTGAAATTGGAAAGGTGACAAAATCTTTGTATAAAAATACATTAAATTTCTATACTAGTGGGAGATAACTAAAAGTCCATAGTAATACAAAAGTTAGATAAAATATTTCTTCTTTAAAAAATAAATTTCATTGAAAAGTAGTTGTGAAAGAGAATGTTGTAAAAGTTATGTTCATAGAGCAAAGTCAATGGTGGGTAAGGAGTTGATTATGATTTTGTATTATTTTTTCTGAAATGTATTCATTAAAATACAATTAATCTAACATAAAAACTGTCAACATATGTTAGAAGTAGCATGCCATATAGGGATGGGAACAGCAGTGTTTTACTAATTTTTATATTAGCATATAAGACTTTATGTACATGCATATGTATGCAATACAATAAAATAACTTGTACATGTCTTTTGAATGAAGAAATGAATGGATGAATATAGCTTAATTTATTGGAGTAAGCTATAAAAAATAATTTTCTTCTCTTTTAACTGAGTGGATTACATATAAATTCACGTAGCATGGTGGGTGGAAATTACACTGGACTATGGTTCAGGAAACTGAAGTTTAAATTCTGTTTATGATTAACTAGCAAACCAGTTCAGTCAATATGCTGATTATTTTTTAACATCAGTAAAAGGTTGACCAATTAGATTATTTATTTATACACTCTTCAATTCTGAGGTATACATTTTTTCTCAATTTATCATTTCTAAAATCAGATCCATTTGCAATCATATTTGGCCTTATTAGTTGCCAGAAGTCATGCAAAACATAATGTATCCTATAAATTGTGATACAGTAGATTTGATTAAGTATAATACTTAAAAACCTCTCTAAGAACTGAAGTCTTGTGATTTTAGACATTCAAAGAATAAAAAATAAAACAACAGGTATAGATTACTATTACTATAATCATTTTATTAGAGATAATTTTCTGAAGATGAATTTAGAATACATTATTTTGCATGAATACACTGAATAACCAGATAATTCTGGAGAATTATATAACAAAGAAATGATATATTTTGATCCACTTCAATACACATGACAAATCAAATTAGCATTCATGGCACACTCCAGTAGATATACCCATTGATCAGATAAATTGCAGGATATATGCAATGCCCGGTATATTAACTCTAACATCATCATTCTGTCACTCAAGATAGCATAATAGAATGAATTTTGCTGAAAGTGTTACAGTTCTACTCTTGGTTAGGCTCTTTTGCTGAGGAAATGATTCAGGTTTGATATAAAATCCTTAAGATTTTACTGTACAGCAAACCATGGCAAATAAAGGCAGGAATCTTAACTGTGTAATGATGCCTCAACAATCACAACAAAAAATTATCGGAAAAGTCTAATAACAAGGCAAGAATCTCATTTCTTACTGGTTATAGGTCTATGCTGAAAATGAAATTCAGAAACCAGGAGCTCTGTCTGGGTCCAAGACAGCTTTGGCAATCACTTTGTCTTAATGCCTGAAATTTATTTACTTGCATTCTGCTGCTCAATCAGTGTAAATCAACAACTTGCCTTTCTCTTCTTTCTCTATGTCTTTCTGCTGCTTCTTCCTGTACCAAGTAGCATAATCTCTGTAGCACATTGAACATTAATGGAAATGGTTTATTTTAATTAGCCATACCTTTGCTGTAGTTTCACTTCTAGGAGTCAGTAACCTTCCAAGTTCAAATAGTTTTGGCCAAGGTTGTCAAGAACGTGGCAACCTTGTTATATTACTCAACTAAAATTCTGAGCTCAGCAAGCAATCCTAGACTGGACCAAATGATATAAAATATAATCTCAAATATAGTTTAATTTATATTTTTAAATAAAAAATATAGCAAGGTAAATTGTGATACATTTATAGTATCACTATTAATATAGTTAATAACAAATTACCTTTCTTAAAACTGCACATAAAAGTATACGGCATAAAGTCTTTATAAATACTGTAATGTTTTTATTTCCTTTCCATTGTCACACCTAAGCTTAGAATCAATTTACTTCAATGATTTTCTCTACTTAAATTCAATAATTTCATACATTAGGCCAGTTTGGTTGTTCTACGGCTATGTTCTTAGATATTTTCAATAAATATGTACCCTCCATGTGTCATGTTCATTGTTAGAATTGCTTATCTGTTTTCTAAGTTACTTTTCATGGTAAATTCTGAGTTAAGCATTGAGTGCTCTGTTTTACAGATCAGAACAGTGAGTGAGTGCCAAGTTCAGTGGCTCACACCTGTAATCCTAGCACTCTGGAAACCCAAGGCAGGTGGATTGCTTGAACTCAGGAGTTTGAGATCAGCCTGAGCCAGAGCCAAACCTTGTCTCTTAAAAAATAACCGGCCATGTGAGTGCCTGTAATCTCAGCTACCAGGGGACTGGGGTAAAAGGATAACTTGAGACCAAAAGTTTGAGGTTGCTGTGAGCTATAATGCCACTGCACTCTACCGAGAGCAACAAAGTAAGACTCTGCCTCAAATAAAGAAAAAACAGAGGGCGGGGGAGGCGATTGAGGTTCAAAAGTTTAAGAGACTTATCCATATCTTTAAGGAGACTGAAGTGTACATCTTCTCCCTCCAAATGTACGAGCTCTTTGGCTTTATTAAACAACACACTCAAATTTTTCCTTTTTCAGCCATTTGGCCTTATGAATTATTTGAGTCTACTTTATATGTCCTTCCATTTTTCCAGAGTCTTGCTCAACATATATTTTTAAATTTATCTCTTACTACACATCTCCAGTTTTAGACACATCTGAACACTCCTATATGTACCATGCCTTTCTACTACCGTCTGGGACCCTCTTCTGTACATTTACATTTTCTTATGTATAAATTGTAGCTGTCCTTTAATAACACATTACTTTCTTTTCAATCCTTCTTGCATTGTCATAACTAGGTCATAATATTTATTTTTTTGGTTCCAAAACATTTTATTTTTTCCTTTCTTATAATACTATTATAGAATTATAGTGTTAACATCAATAAATTAAACTATAAGCTCTTTGAATTTCACTCTTATTCCCTTTCCTAGTTCCCATGGCATCTACCTCAGTATCATGAAGTTGCATAAAACAAGTACATATGTATGAGATAGAAAATTTAAAATTAAATCTATGTATTAAAGCATTTTGAGCAAATGGTATCTTAGATCATGTCAGAAAAGTGCTAAGTTAGCATGAGCTCATCATAAAATCTTTACATATGAAATTGCATATAGCCATTATTCTTATTTATTTATACCTCAAAAAAGTACTAAAAGACAATGTGGATTTATTAATTTCTTATTTATCTGCTCATTGTTCATTTTTCAGGTCCACATGAAAATTTATTATGATTGACGGGAGATTCATCCACATTTTTGTTTTGATTGATGGGAAATTAATCCGTGGTTTTCTTTTGTTTTATAATTGCATGACATAAGAACAAATTTATATTAAAATAGCTAGAAAGCAATAGTTTGGCCCTCTACTACACAGAGAAAGTAGCAATTTTAAGTATTACTATGTTGAATCCACCCATCACAAATGCATCTGTATTGTTTAAAATCTTCATTATAATTAGTATTATATAAAATATGGTTGAGCATATATATTATTAGGAAGTTGGAGTTTAATTTTTTAATACTCGAATGGAAACTATCATTTAAAATCTTATGTTATTTAATAACAATTTGAATAATTATTACTTTCTTATTAAAAATTGATTTATGTAATCATTTATATTATTCTTAGACATGATATTTGGAGTATATCTGACACATATCTGTACATAATACAAACAGAATTTATGACCACAGAGTTAAAACTTTCCTTACAGTGTGTTCTGTATTCCTGGAAGTTGATATTAAAATTCATTTTGAATGAGAATTTTATGCATACTCTAGCGGGGAAAACTCATATTATTACCTTTTCAGAGAGAAATCACATGAAATGATAAAGCTGTATCCTGTGTATTTATATGGCTTGCTATAAATTCAGTACCTGTGTCAGAATAGAGTCAGAAATCTGATCAAAGGTAAAATTATTGAAAGGTGGTATTTTAGAAGTATAAATTTTGTTATGACAAGTCAAGACAGGCCTGAAATCACCCTAGCTTGCTTGTGGAATAAGCACAATTAGAGATCATTCAAATTTAAAACCCACTCCCTGACAACAAGTAAATGGAGGTGTCGAATCTCATTTTGATCACATTCAGTAATGATCTTGAATGCATGCAAATGTGAAGTTTACTCATAGGGCTTTCTCTACGATTCAGCTGGGAAATTAGAGTAGCTTGTACCTAAAGTGGAATTTCACACCTGCTGAACTAACGGTTTGTTTCTTTGGTTATAGAGGTTAGGAGAATAATTCACAGAATTATATTTCTTTTTTTTTTATATGAGTCCTAATGGCCTTACCAATGGCAAATGTTCAATATATGTATTTAATACCCCAATCAATTACTTTATTCTAATTACTAAGTATAGATCGTGGCAGCAATAAATACCTGACTCCATAGGAAATTGTAGTGTGAAAGTTTACAAAATGCAATTTGAGCATTGCTGCATTTTCTCGGGATTTAACACATCTAGGCAGGAATTGAAGCCTAACAAACAGAAATGATCTGCTTATTATTCCCCGTATAAATTGCCATCTATCTGCCAATGCCAGGTTTATAATTGGGTAGCATGAACTATTAAATTGGAAAATAATTTTTATTGGTTCAGAGAACTTCAGTTAGGAATGAATTTTAGAGTGTTTCCGCTTGGTATCATATTAGAAATGCATGCATATTTTTCTATCGATGAAATTTGTGAATTTATCATTCCATAAAAACAGAGGTTAACTCTATAAGACTTTGTATCATGACAGCCTTCCCTTTATATCCACATTCAATTTATAAATATAAAATGCATAAGAACTGATCTGTGAGTAAAGAGATGAATGTTTTTATTGCACAAATCGTAGGAAGGAAAAATCAGTACCTTAATTTACATGAATGCTCCATTGAATCTTACATGTAAAACTGAAAACTAAAACCTGAATCACAGAAGAAAATACATTTTGTTTGCATCTTTAATACATGTATGTTAATATTTAGAAATAGTATTCAAGAAACTGTGTGTGTTGTCCAAGTATATCTGACAATAGATGTTGTGTGTATGTGTAATTAGTTTTCTGCAAAACACATTTTGGGTAACACTGACAAATAACTTTTCCAATGCAGCAGGCAAACTTTTGAGCTAGTCTATAATTTTATTATAAAAGAAGACTTATCTTTCACCCTTCATTTTTTTTTAGGTACTTTTTTATTGTTGTCGATTCATTGATGGTACAAAGAACCAGGTTTCATTGTTAGGTAAAGTCCCTAGGTATTTTTCTTTTTAGCTCTATAGAGAGATCATAGGGCATGAAATTTGGAGAGCCCCAATTATTCTTATATAGTGTCAGTCTTAAAGGAACATATAAATGCAAAAATAAAAAATACTTTATACAGTGTGCCCTCAGTTTACTCAACTATAATGTAGAGTGATTCTACCTTATTTTCCTGAAAGGAGAGGCTTGATAAAACCGTCTTTTGAAAAGTCATTTGTTTCTGGTCAACATAAATTCTACATTTATTTTGTCACATAACTGACATGATGAAGTATCTCACCCCAGGGATATCATAGTAACAACTTACGGTGCTAACAGAAGCTGTGTCCTCCAGGAATGGGGGCATAAATCCTAATAGTTAAGAGCTTTGTCTTTGTTGAGATTGATATGTTCTTTCTTCCCACTCATCCTCCACAAAGCTTTGCCTGTTTTGGCTTCCAAAAATTCTTCACAATTTCCCTTCCTAAATGGAAATGGAAAATTGATTAAAAAAACAAGTGTTCATTTTATGAAATGTGATAGTTTAAATCTGGAATAGTTTTCATTCATTTTTGATAAATGTATTTCTTATTCAGTTCACTTTGTGCAGCTGTAATGGAATGCAGACTTGGTTAAGTCACAGTAAACAAATTTATTGGCTGTTCATTATGGTTCTGGATGCTGAGAGGTCCAAAATCACGTGGCAAGCATCTGGCAAAGGACTTCTTGCTATGCCATGGTGATAAGAGAGGGAGACAGAGAGCAAGAGGGGACTACATTGGTCCTTTTATTAGGAACCTACACCCATGGAAGTCCTTTCATTTTTTTTTATTGTTAAATCATAGCTGTGTACATTAGTGCGATCAAGGGATACAATGTGCTGGTTTCATATACAATCTGAAATATTCTCATCAAACTGTTCAACGTAGCTTTCATGGCATTTTCTTAGTTATTGTATGTAGACATTTGGAAGTCCTTTTAATATGTTCATGAGGGTAAAGACCTTTAAGAGATGTTCAGAATCTCTTAGATGTTTAGAGATCTTTAATATGTTAAGAAGTAGGACCTACAAGATAGATCCTACCCTCACCGTCAAATAATCTTTAAAAATTCTACTTCTTAACATAATTGCATTGAGGATTAAGTTTCCAATACATAAACTTTGGAGAACACATTCAAACCACTGGAAAGTGGATATATTTTTTATCACACCATCTCTAAATTCCTGTGCTTAGTTAGAAGTTATGTGTATTCCTTCCATGTCCCACTAATTAACTATTACCTTTCAAGTTAACTCTGGAATAAGAATTAGTGGGGAATGGAAGGAATACACATTACTATTCATTTTGACATGGCTGGATATTATTTTTTCCTAATTATTTGCTGTTGTGCAATAAACTATGCAAATTTTTAAGCGTATATTGAAGGGTCATCCATAATCTTAGGAAGATGAAGCTTTTGTTCACTAAAACAATTAAATCTGGTCATGTTGCATGGCTTCAAACTTGTTTATTGAACAAAAGGTAAAGTGTTTCAAATGGGGTCACATGACTTGTATAGAGCTATTTACTTAAGTGTTTCTCATTCCTTCTACGCCCATGTAGTTTTACTTTTCATGTCTGCTAAGAGGAATAGTACTTCAGTGAAATGAGGTTGCCATTAAAAAGGTGTTAGTGTTAAACAAGGAATAATGTTTCTTACAAAAAGTGTGAGGTGGAAAACTGCTTATATTCTTAACTTTGAGATTCTTTATTTTTAAAAATAAATAATAAGGGCTACCCACATTCTCTATGGAGCTAGTCACCCCTAAGCATCTGTGGGATATGGGTTCCAAGACCTCTTTTAGATTTGAAAATTCTGTGGGTACTCATTCCTTTACAGAAAAAAATGTGGTATTTGCACGTGATCTATCACTTCCCTTTGTATACTTTAAATCACCTCTAGATTACTTATAATGTATAATATAAATGCTATGAAAATTTTTGTATTGTTAAATATATTGTTTAGGTAATAGTGACATATAAAATGTAAATACACGTTTAGTATAGACACAATTTTTTTTCTAGTATTCTCATCCACAGTGGTTGAATTAATGGAAATGAAACTCATGGCTATAAATACTTTCCAGATCTCCATACTATAGGTTGGATATGTTTCCCATGTGCCCTCATAACATACCAAACCCTCATTTATATATATATTATTGTGTGTGCATCCTACATATATATCTATATAATTATATCATATATCCTATTATGTATCATAAGGTCCTTGAAGGCAATAGGGTTTTTCTGTCACCACTCCATTCCTTTTAAGTCTTAATTCTAAATAGAGCTCAGTAAATGTCCAATGAATTAATTAAATATAAGTAAAATTAATTGGCTAAAAATTAACTTTGTTCAAAATCCCAATTTACCCCTTCAAATAATTATTTTAGTAGAACTTGATTGTTTTATAGGACTTACCAGCCAATGAGAGATCAGAATAAGATCTAAAATGCACTTCCCTTGAAGGAACAATTTTGTCCCTAGCACTGAGTTACAAACCTGTGTCTTCTTCCACTGGCAATAACCCCAGATTCTCTTCCAAAGAGAACACAGCAGAGAGCTCCTTCAGTGTCCTTTTCTCCTGCTTGTGCACTGACTGATATTCTCAATCTGCTGAGTACTTGCTGGCCAGTGATAGAGGCAAACAAGGATCTAAAAACCCCGCTTTTGCCAAGAGTGAGTATCAGTATCTAATTCTGGTAGCTATTCTTTAGAAAATATCAGGAAATCATACTCAAGAGTGAGCACACTGGAATGGAAGAGTGTAATTTTCTCATAGAATCTAATTCTGATAGGTGCATATATACAACACCAATTCTATTTACATCAAATGAACCTTGGAATTCTCCATTGTAAAAAGATGTCTTAATATCCCTACTGTTTTGTGTTATATATTGAAAATGATCAATAAAAAGTACACATTTAATGAGCTTTTTCTTACTAGACTCTTATTCCCATAACTATATAAAAAGCTAATTTTTTTTATACTCAGATTAATTCTGTGCTCCTTGTCTTTATGTTATAGTTACCAGTGTGGTTCCATGGTGCCTATCTAATTGTATTTATCCATGGTTATAGACTTCCCTC